>NW_009924723.1:24102-24361 GCF_000696875.1 Nestor notabilis | reverse complement strand
GGGGTGCTGGGGTGTGAAATGCTGGCCAATAAAGCCATTCTTAGACATACTGGAGAAAACAATAATTAGTGCAAGAAGCAGTAGTAATCAGCACAAGAAGTCACTGGGGAGATGAAGGGGGTATCCCAAAAGCCTGCCTGGGTGCACTGTGCATCCCAGCACCCATCCTCCAGGCTGTCACAGTCAGGTCCATGAGGGGCAGGCGCCAGAGCCTTCTGCCAGCCGGGAGAGCTGTGTCGGGCTGACCTCGGGGTGGGGA
>NW_009924723.1:0-24075 GCF_000696875.1 Nestor notabilis | reverse complement strand
GCAGCAGGTGCCTGTGGTAAATGTGGGAGTCCTGCTGTAGCTGTGGGAGGGGGCAGTGGGATGGCAGAACGGCAGCCTGCAGGGCTGATCCCAAATCAAGCCTGTGTCTCGCCTAAGTCCCACGCTGAAACACAACAGAGGGAAAGCGAGGCTCAGGCACAGGGGCTTGTCCTGGTGGACAGCAAGGCAGCCAGCCCATGTCTGTGGTGATGGATGGGGCCTGTGGTGAGAGCCAGTCCTGGCTGAAGGGCCAGGTGTGATGTTTGGCATACAATGAGGAAGCCATGAGGGACGCAGCCGGTGAGGTCTTACCCAGCCTGCAGCAGGTGTGTAGACTTTCCATGTGTCAGGAAAAGCCAAGCATTGCCTGCGTGCTCCATGCTGGTGAGCAGGAATTGGCATGGAACGCATTGCGGGGCCACCCCTGCTTAGCGACCTTGTCCAAAACCTCATGGCGGGCTCCAGCACACATGCGTGTGTTCCACTGTGTGCCCCAAGTTTCACTGACTCTTGGGAAGCCATGCTCAGCCCTATTGAGATGCTTTGTCACACTTCAAACCTCCGTATTCTGTAGGCAAAAATATCCCCCTGCCTCCCTCAGGAGGTATATCAAGAGGAGAAATGAAAATGTAGTTAACATCTCTTCCACTCTGCAAGTGCCAATTATGTGGGGGTTTTTCTCAGATGGTCTAGTTTATAAATATAGCTAGCTAAATTCGGAGTTACTGTTTTCAACCTGCGTTTAGCACTGAAGTGGGCTGGTTCTATTTTTGGGCTGAAGAAGCGTTTGCGTGCCTCAAATCCCATCCAAGTTCTTCTAACTATATCAGCCAGTCTAATAAAAGAGATTACCCCTTCCTACAGACCTTGCCTTACATCCTTCAGGCACCGACTGCGATCACACTGCTGCTGCTTCTTTCCTGTTGCTTCTCTGCCACCTGCAGTGCACAGCTTGAATGCACAAGACAAAGGATGAGGGGAAGCACGTAAGGGTATTTCCTGACTTTACAGTGAGCTGCATTTGCAAGCTTAAAGGCGTTCCTGAAAATACAGCAAAAGTTATGTTGGAAGGTACCTCTGGAGTTCGTCTAGTCCATCTCTTCTCCATGCTGGGCTAAGAAATTTTGATCCAATGCTCGGGACCTTATCAAGTGAAGCTGCACATACTTCCAAAGATGGAGATTTCCAGCCTCTCTGGGCACATGCTTCAGTGCTGAACCATTCTTGTTGAGAAGGGTTTTTTCCTTACATTCAACCTATTTTTCCCTTGTTGCAACACGTGGTTGTGGCCCCATGCCCTTTCACTGTGCACCTCTGAGAAGGGGTTTTTCTTCTCTACTGCTTATTGCAGTGCGAGGCTGTAATTTCTTTCCTGCCTCTCCTTAGTGGACTGGGCTATACAAAAAAGTTTCTCCTGGTGTGGCCAGTACTCCAGCCTCTTGAAAGTCTCAGTGTTCAGCAATCTCTGCTGGGTTCTCTCCAGTTTGTCAATGTCTTATTTGATTTATAGGGCCCAAGACTGTACACTGCCACTGCTTCTCCTCTACTCAACATGCTGCAATATGCCCTTCTCTCACCTGTTTCTGTGAAAAAAATCACGACCTTATTATCATGCTCATTTCCATCCCTCCAGTGCAAGTCAATCATGGGAACAATTAAACAGTTCTGGAATTAGAAGTGACAGTTAACAAAGAAACAATGATGAGAGTGGAGTGGCAGGAAGGGAAAATTAAATGGTTTCTTTTCCCCCTCCTCTTTGCTCCATGTATCATGCTGTTGTTGAAGGAATAATATAGTTCTGCCTTATTACATGTCAGTTCATAGAATTTACTCTGTACTACCTAAAACCTACCCATATCCACACATTTTCTCCTACTTCTCCCCAGTGGTCCTTCTTCAAGTGAACCAATCCCACTTAAATTTATTACTTCTTGATATGTAATTCAAGGCTCTGGCTGCATCGCATTTAAACATGCGCTTCAAATACCATTTAATAGCTAGGGGATTCTGTGGGTTATCATGCTGTCTAGGCTGACAGGTCAGGATTTGACTTTCTGGCTGCATCTATCAGCCTCCAGTCTGTTTTCCTGGGTAGCAAGAGCAGTTAGGGTCCTCTCTTGGCCACCACAGGCTGCTTGTTTGGAACCTGGTCAAAGTAAGGCATGCTCTGTAACACTGAAAGTAGGGGGTTTTTTTATACCTAAACTCCTAAAATCTTTCCGGTCATGCTACAAACATGTTTTCTGCTTTATCTCCTTCATTTGGTCTCTTCTTAAGGGTAAATTAAATTCTTCCACCCTCCTACATTTTCTTCTCATTTATGGGTTCAACTCACCCTCTTCTGGTATCCTGCAGCTGTCCAAAATCTTTCCTGGACAGCAGTGCCTGAAACTGGGCATAACACTTGGCTGAAGCCTCTTCTGTGCCAGGAGCGCTGTCAGGAGAATTCCCATTTGCTATGTGCTGAACACTAGCCTGTATATGCCAGAATGGCATTTGTCTTGTTCACCATAATGACACTGTTGATTTGTGCTGACCATGTCATTCACTATATTCCCAAGATATTTTCTAAATGGTTTTCTACTAAGCCAGCTGTTGCTGGCCACTGGAAAGCTGCTTGTTTCTGCACATATTGAAGTTCATCCAGCTGTTCTCAGAATTTTCCAATTTATCAAGAGCATTTTCAGTTCCAATCCTGTCTCTAAGGATATTTGCATCCCCTCTCCATTCCATGTCATCTGCAAATTTAACAAGCGTACTGTGTATTCTATCATCCATAGTGTAAACAGAAATGCTGGGAAAATTAGATGCATATTCAGGATGAATATAATACTGCTTGGTACCTCTTCCATTCAGACAGGGAACCTTTGTAACTACTGTTTGAATATAGTTTTACAAAGTTTTGTTTTGTCTTTATTTTGCACCCATGCTAGACTGTCTTCACCTAGATGATTTTTTTTTGTTTGTTTGTTCACAAGGATGCTACATAAGACAGTGCCAAAAGCTGAAGTAAAGTCAAAATATGCAATAGCTACTGCTTCTCCCCTGCACTAACAATCTTAAACCTCATACTGGCTATTCTTCAGCAACTTGTTTGTCATCTGGGTGCTTAGAGCAAGTTTATGTTTTTCCAAGATGTTTTTCCCTTTTCTTTTTGGAAGTTCAAGGTAAAGTTGCTGAGCTTTTACTCATCTCCTTTCTCCCTTCCTCACTTCTTTTAAACACAGACCCTGTACTTAGGCTGTTTCTGTCATTGGTGCCTCACCAGTCCCCAGCTGTCCGTCTCGAAAGTAACTGCTAACAAGTCTGAGACTGTTCCAGGCAGGTTTTCACATATGTTAGACAGATGTTCATCAGGTTCAGCCAAATTAGCAACACATTACTCTTAAGTGCTGTCTAATCTGTTCATTCAGGCTATTAGTTTTTGTAATGTTTATTTACTCTTCTCTTGCTGATGTTACCTGTACCAGCCACCTGCTCACCTTTTCAGTGATGACTGAAAGGAAAAGTTCACTTTGGCATTTTTGATCTCCTCCGCTCCTTTCCCTGTCGAGCAGGGTGGCCGTGTTTCTTTGCTTTTTCTAGTAATGCATTCAACTAATAGTGTCTTGTACTGTTAGAAATGAAGAGGCAGTGGTTCCACGTGTTCCTGTGGGGGACTGTATCCCTTCACAAGGAAACATGCCTTGCCATTTTAGAATTGCTGGGCATAGGTTGTGACTGTATTGGCACTGTTGGCTTGCTACAAGCCCTCCATGTTCACTGCTGGGCAGGGTGAGCTTAGGAAAAACACTGACGTGCTGCTAATACAGAAGACATACAAACTGGCTTTGCTGGGGAGGCAGAAGCAGCTAAGAGGAACCCACTTTAGCCGCATTAGGTTGTCACTGTCTTGAGGAGGTGAAGCAAGCTGCACTAGGGAGAAAAAGTGAGAGCCACTTGGAAATATTAGCTTGCTGAAGCTGGCCTTGCCTATTACTAGCACTGAGACAAAATGCCTCTTGGGCATCCTGGCACACGCTGACAACTAATGCAAACATACTCGTGCCTCTCTCATTAGCTTTCTCATGGGCTGCCACTGGGTCTGGGATGTGGGATGTTGAGGTCAGGCTGTGCCCTTCTAGCATGACTTCCTGCAGGCTTGTGTATCTTTTGTTGTGTGGGTATCTGCCAGGGTGTGCAACTGTTTTAAGGCTTCGTCCACCTCCCTGAGGTACAGAGAGCTGGCCTAAGCACCAACTTGTCCTTTCATTGCTGCCTGGTCCTTCGTCTCAGTGCAGTACTGAAAGGAGTTGCACTGTTTCCTTTCAAATTCCTGTCCATTTGG
The DNA here is from genome assembly GCF_000696875.1 of Nestor notabilis. Classification (NCBI taxonomy): domain Eukaryota; kingdom Metazoa; phylum Chordata; class Aves; order Psittaciformes; family Psittacidae; genus Nestor; species Nestor notabilis. The sequence goes on along the minus strand of NW_009924723.1, from coordinate 19,748 downwards.
ATACAGCTCACAAACCTCTTGTCTTCCCAATTCTGCTTCTATGGGCTTCACTGCCTCACCTCCCAGGAAAACGAAGGTCCTGCAGGACATAAGTACCTGTGTGCATAAGCCTAAATACTTCTAAATACACCAGAGTGTGACAGTGACTCGTTTATTAGGTTACTCTGAGCTACAGTGCAAATAATAACATGAGTTACACAAAGTTTTCGTTTTTGATGGCAATCTCTCCATCCTCCCATCCCCCCAGAAAGAATCAATCAGTGGCTTACCTTCCAGGAAAAATGAGGAAAATCAGCCTACCATTTTTCTCAAGTGTTAGGATTATGCTGGTTACATTCTGATGTTACCTGAGTTTATTGCATTATTTAACACTGTGTGAGTAAATGGATGACAAAGTAATTACCAGCACAATTAGCACCTAGTTATCAGCTGCACTGTTTGTGAGCATTCTGAGTCATTAGGGTGACACAGAGTGAACTACACCATCTTCATCTCAAAGAAGCTGTGGTCCTAAGGCTGAGGCATATCAATGGTCATCCTTTCCTGATAAATATGTTCCAGGAATATCATTGTCAATGTTGTAGTCCAATGTATCGATCCAAGCACCATGACAGTTTGGCCAAAAATATTGCTCTCCTTTAATAAGTAAACTTAATTTTGAGCAAAAAATTCCTTTTAATTTATAGTCACTCAAACTGGCTTAACACACAAAAAACGGGATCATGGGTAAATGCTGTGTATGGTTCTATCATTCATGTTCAGGTCAGAGTAACTCAAACACCTTGGTGACAGAGAAGGCCAGGCACATGCTGGGCTGCATTAGCGAGAGGGTTGCCAGCAGGCTGAAGGAGGTGATCCTTCCTTCTGCTCAGCACTGATGAGGCACTTCTGGAGTCCTGGGTCTATTTCTGGGCTCCCAAGTACAAGAAAGACATGAGCATATTGGAATGTTTCCAGTGAAAGGCTAAGGGAAAGCAGTTAAGGGCTTGGAGCATCTGATGGTTCAGAAGCTGAGAGAGCTGGGACTGTTCAGCCCCAAGAAGAGATGACCCTTTGAGTCTTCTCTTCAGTGTGCTATCAATGTGTATTAATACCTGATGGGAGGAACAAAAAGGGTGAACCCAGGCTCTTCCCAGTGGTGCCCAGTGACCAGGACGGGAGGCAATGGGCACAAACGAAAACACAGACAAATCAATTTTAACACAAGAAGCAACTTTTTTTCATGATAAGGGTGGTCAAATGTCAGACCAGGTCACCCACAGAGGCTGTGGAGGCTGTGTCCTTGGACATAACCAAACCACAACTAAACATGGCCCTGAGAAACCTGCTTTAGGTGACCCTGCTCTGAGAAAAGGGGGATTGCACTAGATGATCTCCAGAGGCACCTTTCGCAGTCAACCACTCTGTGTAACTAGAGAGGAGCAAAGTATCTTTACTGAGATGACTAAAACTGAGATTACAAAACTGTTTATACACTGAGCTTGGGCTAAAGCAGGAAGGCTAAGAGGAGCCATGACTTCTTTCTATAAATGACATGAAAGAGTAGATTAACAGGGAAGAACTACTGAAGGTAAAGAACTGCCACAAGATTATCTGACAATGAACAAAGACATAAAATTAGGAAGACTAAGTTTCTAAAGCAACACACCAATAAGACCACTGAAAGTTTCTGAACGGGATTACTTGACATACTGCAGAGAGGGACCAGCCTTAGGTCTAGTGTTAATGATCGGGTAGAAGAAGCTGCTCTCTCAAGCAGCAGAATTCATGGGGAGATCTGGGGGAAAAGAAATCAGAGACAGTGTTACTAAGAAGTGCATGCAGAGGCTGAGCTTTGCAGGAACCCAGAGGTGTCTCCAGGTGTGTCTGATTATTGGTACCCTGCCGTGGATAAGAAGGAAGGGAGCATGTTTCTGTAGGCCATGCCTGTGTAAAATACTCTTTTCTAAAAGTGGAAGAGTTTTGTTCTGTGTTGAAAGTTTTTGTCATCTGAAGTTTTCCTTTTTAAAGTGTGTTTTGTCTTTCTTCTTTCAGTATGTGCTACAATGGTCTGTTTCACATGGAGAGAAACCATCAAGTGAGGAGCCTGACTCATCTCTTAGATAGTCTAGAAACAGCCTATAGAACAGATGTTAAACTTTACAACTCTGGACACTTAAATCATAACAAGCTTTTTAAGCCTTCAGAGAAAATAAAACAGGGACAGTGGTACTTTGCCAAGAAACAAACTAGTTTCACGACAGAAAGAAATCATTTCCCAGCTGAAAATGAGAAAGCAAGGAAGATGAAAAGATTTTCAGGTAACTTTTGTTCCAGCATTCGTCTGCTTCCAGCACAGTGAATCTTCCTTCCCTAACAACATATGTCCACAGTCACCTGTGATGGGTGTTGGTGCCTCAGCAGATTTTTCTACTCCACTAGAAATATTAAAGTTGAAAGTGCTTAAAAGAAAGTAGGAGGGAACTGACAGACTATATGTGTCTCAAAAGAGATGAGTTAAATGTGTCAGAGAGTATAGTGCTGAAAAACAAACCAGTTAAGAACAGCTGACAGTGTGTTGTGGAGCTTGCCAAGGAGGAATACTAGTTCCTACCTTCACACTTGGCTGGTGTGACTAAAACTGAGCTGTTTGACAAGCTCCTACATTTCCAGAAGGAGTTTGTAGCAAAGCATGGACTGTTACAGAATGCTTTCGTAGGGAGCAAAGTATCAGAACAGCCTGTAAACTGGCTAAGGTAATTAAAAATTGATGGAAAGGTGAATTTGAATTATCTTTCTGGATGGATTGATTGATTATGTGTGTTCCAGGAAAATGGAATGGGCTTAGGCAAAATCACCTCTTTCTCCTTGTCAGACATAATCCCATGTGCTTGCTTAGTTGCACACTTGTATGACATACCTACTATGTTCTCCAAAACCTGGAGCTCAAAGCTGTTTGCCGCTGTTTGCCACTGTTAACCCTTCTCTCCATTGTCATGTGGAAAGGTTGTGTTAGGTATACAGTAAAGTAGGATCTTGCAAGCTAGTGATATGTGTGGGGAAAAATCATTGTTGGTCAGCAGCTCTCTGGGAACCTCATATTCAGTATCTTGCCCTGCAGCACATTTGAGATAATTTGTAAAAGAAGCTACCTTTATACATGCGGTAGATTATCTCTTTATGCACAGGCAGTTGCTACGCTCTGGGTGGCCTCTCGTGATGGGTGGGATGGGGAGTGAACTTGATTGGTCAAGCATGTATACCTTGCAGAAATTACTTGTGTTATTTGAGTTGCTGCACTAACAATCTCGTCAGCACTCAGAGCCAAATGCGGGAGTGAGAGTAAGATACTGGATTAATAGAAATTAGTAATGGAACTTAATGAAAGCAGCTGGGGGTCAGTAAATTAAGAAGTGACTAGGCTAGCGTGGGCTGAAAAAGAACTGGCATTTCATATAAATGAGAGTAATTTTTGAAAGAATTTATTCCTCACTGTGGTATTTATGGCCAAATTTGTAACTTCTGTAAGATGCTAGCTGATTTATCAAGGGTGTTTTACAGAGAATTAAGCAGTGATACTTGCAGGTCCAGGGAAGAGGTGGCTGCTGACAGAAAAAACAGGTCAGGCTTGACTGAAACAGCCATCCCAACTAGAAAATGGCAAGGAAATGATCAAACAAATAAGCAGAGGTCTTTCTTGTATACCTCCAACATGCTACCACAGTTTTTCAAGAACAATTATGCAGAATGACAGAAGTGAGGCAACAAATTTATTCAATCTACTTGTGGGTATAACTCCTGGATAAGCCGCATTATCCATGTTCCACTGGATTCTAGGAGGTATCATCTGCCATACAGTTAATAAACTTGCCAAAAAAGCTGGCTACTTCCCACCTTGGTAAATATCCTCAAACAACCTTTCTCATACGCCTCTGGGCTGAGAGGTCAGAGTAAAAGAGGGGATGGGAGAAAACAGAAGAGGCAAAGTGCAGTATTATAGCAGGATAACTGCTTGATCTTATAATTTTTAGAGCATTTATTCCCAGAAAACATTTCCCCCAGAAACAATTTGAACCAGTATAATTTTTGTGAGATAGTGTAACTCTAGTACAAAATTTAGTAGAAAGCTGTGCTAACCTGCAGTAATGGCAATCTGACCTTTGATTAAATGGTCAAAATTTCCATTAGCCTTGGTTTGAATGAAGTATATTCACAAAGTGAAAAACTGCCGTAGTCCATTATTTGCCTAAGAGGCTTGTTGTGAGAAAGTTAATCTTAGGAACAGAGCACTTTGAAGTGAGGCCAGCAGTACTCCAGAGAAAAGGTTCCCGTGACAGAGGAACCCACAGCACAAGTTGCCTAAGAGACCTTTTCTTTCTCTCACCCAGATTTATCACTCACAGCTGGTATGTATAAACAAAAGATTATAAGTGTATGATTTTAACAGTTGCATTCCTTAGCTAGGGTTTCCTCAAGGTGTTTATATATGGCCTCTCTGAGCTAACAGTTGCTTTAAGGAATAAAACATGTTCTAAGGACAACTGCTTCCAAGCCTGCAGATGATATGTTGAAGTCAGTAGACAGACTAGTTTATACTTATGAAAGGATTTGCTGTAAAGATTTAAGCAAGATATTCAACAATAAGTTGAGCTGTAATGTAGTAACTGTCTTCTGCCACACAAATCTGTGTCATCTTTGTTTTCTGCTAGTCTTTCTGATGACTATTGCATCCTACATTCTTGTTGAATGTGAGCTTTCTTCTTGCTGATGATAAAAATACAGAATTCATGCTACGAACATGACTTGATCTGGATTCTCATGATATTTCTTACTGCACACTGTCAGGAGAAATGGCATGAACTTCAACAAAGTAATGCATTCTGACAGTAACTGTTTTAGAGCACTTTTTGTATGTGCAGGTATGTAGCTGTTAATTTTGATGATTGTACAGGAGCTCCAGAGAATCTGTGGCTGTGATTCACTCTATTTCAAGTGACTACAGGTCGTTGAGGAATTATCTGAAGATATATGCAACAGCTTTCTGGTATTTGGTGATATTCTGAAGGAAATTAAGGTAAGAAATATTCCTACACTTTAGCACATAAGCTAAATGTACCTTAACTATTGTTTTAAATGCATTACCTCCCAATGCCTTTTGCCAGTTTTTTTTCAGTGCATCTGAGACATTTAACCCTTTTTAGCTACACTGAGGAAATTTATTCTTCTGGGGATTTATATTCCTCAGGAGACTTTTCTCTGCCTCCTTGCTCACACATTAAAACCAAACATGCCTAATGAACTTTGTGGGCTAATAACATCATTCATTTTTCTTTATTTAATCACTTGTGGTCTCACAGGAGGTGGCTGATTTCCTAATTTTTGCTCCTTCTCCAACTGTACATGGGAAAGTAAATGAGCAGAAAATAGAAGTGTTAAGAGCTATGCCTCTATAAAAAGTTGGTTTCCAGTCTGCTCAGCCTTTTATGCTAATAGCATTTCCATATATAAGCATCATCATGTTAATGGAGAAAGGAGAAATTACACGGAATTTCACAACTCTACAAATCACCTGCAAATGCAAAGGCCACTGGAAGATTTAGCACTGGGAAGAAAGGTGAATTAGAAACTGCTCCTATTTGTCAGTTCAGGAGCAGGCTAAGTTTTAAGTCTCTGCTTTCATTCATTAAAATGAGGCTATAACTGTGTGTGTGTGAAGTATTTCCCTCATTTTTTTTAGTGGCTTGACCAGCAAACCAAACTGCATGGCTATAAGCGCTATCTGATTTTGGTTTTAGTCTGTTCCCAGTTCTGCTTCTGGCCCTACTGGTGAGAGAAGGCCTTGTGTGTATCCCAGTGCTCCTACTGTGACTTTATGCCTTTTAGTTAACCATATAGCAGCAAGCCTCTTTCTTCCTGCAGTGGCCCCCAGGTTACAAGACAGCAGCGTCAATGTGATACTTCTATTTGCGCTTGCTCGAATGTCTCTGTGTGGTCAGGAGAGAAAGAAAGCATTTGGGACAGACATGTGAGTACTTTCTCAGGTTTCCCTTAATGTACTATATGAGTTACACAAACAGGCATCAAACATCTGGCTACCACTGAAGCACTTTAATAAAAGCATTACTGAAAAAAACCCCCCTACAAAAACCAGCAAAACCCCAACCTTCACTAACTTTTTAAAATGAAACTTCAGCCCTAATTATAAAATCCTTAAAATGTCTGGGGAGGGAGAAAAGATCAGGCTGTAACTTACTGGTGAAATGTTTTTCTACCTCTCACTTTGACAGTTACATGTGAGGAGTGATAATTCTTGTCTGACTTAACAGGCAGTTGCCTATTATTTTTTTCCTTATGATTTTTTACTATCCTGAAGGATGACACTTGATGTGGGGACTACACTTTATGTGGGGACCACGCTTTATGTGGGGACCAAATAGATTTATTTCTTCTCTTTCGTACTTGGAAAATGATTTGCATGTCTCATAGGTGAAAAATGAAGTTGCATTCTGATTCTGTATCCTGTGATGGGGTGCTAGTGATGGTAGAAATTCTACATTGACTCTCCCTGTAATAACTGAGGGGGAGAAAAAGCAATTCATTCATATTTGATAACAAAATAATTACCCATTCATTTATAGGCAAGAGAAGGGAAGAGGGGCTAGGCATTACAAGCACAGAATCCTTGAGACAGAGGAGCTAGTTGGTTAAGTGAGTTGTACTGATAATGACATTGGCATAGTCAAAATCCAAATGATCACCTCTGGGTTTTGTACAAACCTGTGAGTGGTAGTATAAGTAAACCTTCTGTCACAGCACAAAAAGTATGATTTTCCTGGAGCCAGACTGAAACACAAGTTTGTAGTCTCTTGACTGTGTTAGATATTTTGATGTTAAACTTTTTTTAATGGTCTTCTTTCCTCTCTATTTATTTAGAGTGAGTATGAGCTGTACATGATGATGCTTCTGGACACTGCGTATAGCACAATACAAGGTAGTATTTGGTTGTCAATATTAGATCCTTTCCTTGGTGATGCTACAGAGAAGATAACTATTTGCAGTCAGATACGGACACTTCCTCACCTCATCTTTGACATAGGAGATTTAGTGCTTGCCCTTTGCTTCATTGCTTACAACAGTTTCTGCAGGAAAAATCCTCAGTAGAGAAATCTGAGACAGCATCTCCTACAGAATAAGCAGAGTATTAGCTGGATAGCCTGTGCTGGATTTCAGAAGTAACAAACTTACTGTCCTGTTTCCTCCTTGGTAGGGCTGCAGGCTTTGTGCCAGCTTTGCTGCGGAAATGCTGCTGTACAGAGGGTGACACTGGCCTCAGGCTGCCAGGAGTAGTGCCACACACCTCTTCCCCCTGCTTCTCCACCAGTGACAACTTATTTTTGGCAAATGGAGGAGGTGCCAGGAAAGATGTGCTTCGCTATGGAAGTAAAAGGGGAGAACAGAGAAGAAGTCAAGCCCCAAGTGCAGAGCCATCCCTGACTGGCCCTGCCCAGGCTCCTGTAGAGCCTCTTTCCACCCTGCCCATGGCACAGGACTCCATTTCAGCCTAGTCTGGATGTGTCAGTCCCTGCCCCTTTCTCTATTTTATCCTTTTATATCCTTCCTTTTTTTACTTCTTCTACTCAAAAACTAGCCTCTTCTGCTCATGATAGCTTTTTAGGCTGGTGTTCTCCATCGACCCAGAGCCAATTCTTTGGATTTGCTCTGACGATTTCACTGTAGTTATCCGCTGTCTTTGGCACTGAGCCGGGGAGCTCTTGTGTGATATTGATGATCTGTTGAAATGAAAATGAAAGGTAATGATGAATGTGGCACAGTTGACAGCATAAGTGCTTTTTGTCTAGGATGAGTAACACACTGCTCAGTGGCAAAGCACCTGAAAAGATTGTGCAAAACAAGGGCTTTGCATGAGTCTGAGTCTTCATATTTACTGGCTGTAACACATGGAGAGAATCTTCCATATTCTTTTTTATCTGTAACAAACCTTTAATCTATTTACAAATGGAAAGAAGTTTGAGTGACTCTAAAACTGGCCATAGGGGGTTTTTTGTTCATGTCTGGCCATATTAGCTCTTAGTCTCATGAGCAGCTCGTTCAGAAGCTTTCATCAGAACTGAACTTTACTGAAAATGCAATTTTAAAAACAGTGCCAAAACCTGTAGCAAAGGAAATAAATATTCTGTGGCATGACTTCACATTTTACTCTTTTTCATGCATTCTTACAGACTGTGAAGGCTTAAGTCAAAGGGATGGAAACAAGGTCTTCAAAGGCTCCAGAAAGACAGGCAGCCAGGAAAGATATGCAGGTTCTTATGAAGAAAGCCGATACTGCTCTGGAGAGAAACAAAGAGTAAATGTGGCAAATGCTGTCAACCCCTCTAGCAGCAGCTACGTGGGTAAGAGAAAGCAAAACCAAGTAAATAGAGTTCTTGAAGTTTTTTAAATGTCAGGTCTTGGAGGGAAGGCCAAAGGATTAGACCCTGTGAATGGCATGTTCTAGGCAAAACTCCTTCTCCTTTCTTAGAACAGATTTTTTATTACCTCCCTGTCTTTTGTACCAATCACTGGGAGACATTGTTTAGCTCTGAGCAAGACAAATGCTTTCTTTTGTCATTCCTGACTCACCCCCACCAAAGAGCTTATGTCATCACAGAGAAGTCTCCTGACCACACAGGCTGCAGCCTGCATTGTTATGTTTCAGACTGTCAATTTTGCTGGGATGTTGGGTTTGTGCCCTGTTACAGAGGTAACAAAGCTTGTGCTTCTGATTGCCTGTGTCCTGTCCTCTAAGACAGGAATTGGTTTGCCTTCCTTATTTTGACTAGCTTGTTCTCAGACTTTCTGAGGCTCCCTATCTTTTTAGGACTGACTCAGTGTTTCCATGCCTCTGTTGTATGCCCCTGATCTTTTATATCACAGCTTCCAAATTTCCTTATTCCTGCTCCAAGCTCTGATCTGACCTGCTACCCTCAATGTTTGACCTTATAGCTATTTAAATTTAGAACTCTAACCTTCAGGCTTTAAGGCTGTCCTAGAAAGAGATCTTACCTACTAACTTTCCTGTTCTTGACCCCTCCACTGTCTGAACAAGAAGAATTAAGAATTCACTGTTTCACTAAGCTGCTGGTTCCACTCCGTACCCATCCCTTTTACTTGTAAATGTTACTCTAACTAGACTAGATTGCTTTAGAGGACTTTTCTGTCTTTGCAGTTTTTGTTTCCGGTGTATTTAGTGTGTACACATTACAGTATTTACACTGTGCTTTTGAAATGTAGTTTGGGTCATTCTGCAGTAAAGATACTGGAGTGTGAGACTCATGTTCACTAGTTTTTGCTAGTGTAAACAGGAAAGTAACTAACAGTGGCCCAGTACTCCACACGTCTATACTTGTCTACAAAGAGAAAATTCATGATGTGTTACTGTGGGATAAAGTCAAACCATCATGAACTTAGGATGGATCAGGGGCATAGTGTGGAATATCTATAAACCACACATATGCAAATTTTATCTAGGCTACAAAGATTGATTTTTGTGCAAGCTTTTATAAGTATTTTAGACGTAAAAGAGAAAAATATGACATTTTGCCTTCTGCCAAAGGGCTGAAAGGGGATAATGATAAACATCCCAGAATGTTCAGACCTGGAGTCATTGTGCTGTAATTCAGTGAGCTTGAATTATGCTCTGTTAGAGTAGCATTTGGTCTCTGGATGCACGTAATAATCTTCATTATACATAGCAACTAGGTGCTCACGTATAACTTTGAATATAGAATCATAGAATGGTTAGAGTTGGAAAGGACCTTAAGATCATCTAGTTCCAACCCCCCTGCCATGAGCAGGGACACCACACAATAATCCATGTCGCCCAAGGCTCTGTCCAACCGGGCCTTGAACACTGCCAGGGATGGAGCATTCACAACTTCCTTGGGCAACCCATTCCAGTGCCTCACCACCCTCACTGTAAAGAACTTCTTCCTTATATCTAACCTAAACTTCCCCTGTTTAAGTTTGAAACCATTACCCCTTGTCCTACCACTACAGTCCCTGATGACAGTCCCTCTCCAGCATCCTTATAGGTCCTCTTCAGATACTAGAAGGCTGCTATGAGGTCTCCACGCAGTCTTCTCTTCTCCAGGCTGAACAGCCCCAACTTTCTCAGCCTGTCTTCATACGAGAGGTGCTCCAGCCACCTTATTATCCTCGTGGCCTCCTCTGGACTTGTTCCAACATCTCCATGTCCTTTTTATGTTGAGGACACCAGAACTGGACACAATACTCCAAGTGAGGTCTCACGAGAGAAGCGTAGGGGGCAGGATCACCTCCTCTGACCTGCTGGTCGTGCTTCTTTTGATGCAGCCCAGGATACGGTTGGCTTTCTGGGCTGCAAGCACACACTGAAGCCGGCTCATGTCAAGCTTCTCATCAACCACCACCCCCAAGTCCTTCTCCACAGGGCTGCTTTGGATCTCTTCTCCGCCCAATCTGTATCTGTGCTTGGGATTGCCCCAACCCAGGTGTAGGACCTTGCACTTGTCTTGGTTAAACTTCATGAGGTTGGCATCAGCCCACCTCACAAGTGTGTCCAGGTCCCTCTGGATGGCATCCCTTCCCTCCAGCGTATCAACCGAACCACACAGCTTGGTGTCGTTGGCAAACTTGCTGATGGGGCATAAATCCCACTGTTGCTGTTTTCTATCTGGACATTGAGCTGTTGACCACAACTCTTTGTGTGCGGCCATCCAGCCAGTTCTTTATCCACTGAGTGGTCCATCCACCAAATTGATGTCTCTCCAATTTAGAGACAAGGACAGTGGGACAGTGCCGAATGCCTTGCACAAGTCCAGGTAGATGACGTCAACTGCTCTGCCCCTGTCCATCAGTTTCATAGCCCCATTGTAGAAGGCCACCAAATTGGTCAGGCAGGAGTTTCCCTTAGTGAAATCATGCTGGCTGTCACCAGCCACCTCATTGTTTTTCATGTGCCTTAGCGTGCTTTCCAGGAGAATCTGCTCCAAGATTTTGCCAGGCACAGAGGTGAGACTGACTGGTCTATAGTTCCCCAGGTCTTGAAAAATCTTGAAAATATTTTTCTGAAACTATTGTTCTAATTTGTTCTATTCTACACTGAAGAATTAATTAGAAATGGCTCTATGGATGAGCCAGACTTCAGAAGATAAAACAGGTGAGGGATAGGACAGTTCTGAGTCAAACAGAAAAGAAATATGGCACAAATTATGGTAATAAGGTGTTCTAAACTGTCAGAAGGAAAGTCAACCAAAAGTTACCTCATCTGTTTAGATTTTTCCTGATCAAAATGCTCTATCATCTGATGAAATCAGGTGTATAACATCTTTCTTATACTACTTTCACTTCAGGCCTTTTCTGAAACCAGTAGATGTCAGTGGAATACTTTCTAATGCTGAAGAAACCAAGGGAACTGCCAAATCATCTCTTTGAGTCTCTGACTTACTCTGTCACTGTCAGAGTCACAGCACTCTGGTGCATTAAAGATGTCTCAGGCGATGGGTACATGAAACTTTTCAGCTGGCAGAAATGTGGTAACAGGATTTCATGCTTATCATGAGTAGGTTAAGCCCTGAATCACGTGCTTTCATGTGCCTTTCCTAAGTTTCTTTTCAGCCTTCACATATCAGTCCTGGATGCTCTAGTTACCCACACAATAGTCCAGTCTCTCTTGGGTGCTTGCTGGATACTTTGGTTCAGTAACAGCAATGAGGTTTGCAGTTTTGTTATGTGTTACTCGAGAAAGGAGTACCTTCGATAAGGCTTTCAATCAGTAAAATCTGGATTGGGGCTTTTGAGTAAGATAAAATACTAAACCTGGAAAGCTGTGAAAGAGCAAAAGGAAAAGCTGACTGACGATGAACTAGGAAATCCTGTGAAATGCCATCAGGGTAGAGCATAGTATAACTAGTCTGACTGTAATACACCTGCATTTTATGCCTTTACTGAAAACCTGTACTCAAAGGATAGTTTTCTTCCAGACCAAGAGAACACACCAGTTACCAAATTATAATGTGGTAAATAAGGAAATAGTTGTTTAAATGGTGATACAAATGCCTTCTGCATTTCCTCTTTGAGGAAAGAGGAAGATCTTAATCTGCTTTTTGTGCAGTGTCTCGGTGTCCTGCTTCAGGCTGTGGGTGGTTGTTGGCTTCACCACGGACCGCTCCTATTGCTAACTCACTTTTACAAGCACATCTTCAGTAGAATAATGCTTGAATAATTAAACCAGCTTCTGGTTTTTTGTTGTTTTGTTTTGTTTTCTTTTCTTTTCTTTCTCCCCTCAGCAATTAAACTGGCACAAATTACTTCCTAGTGTAACTGGCTTCCTGTCAATGAATGTATGCCTGAATGCAGCTGACCTGATTATGTTTGTTTCTACAGCACAGTACAGGTTTTGAATTCCAAAGCTTTGCAGCCAACCACTAAAAAAGCCCACAAAATCAGTCATTGGCTCTGGGTCTCCCACAGGACTAATGAATAAAACAATCAGAACTCTCTAGGACAAGGCATATCTGAGGAATAATTTTGCATAAAATGATCTGAGAGACATTTAAACAATAGGTAAAGGTTTCTCCTCTTCTCCTCCCTACCAGGTACTAATTTAAAAAATACTTAGTCAGTTAACCTCAAACTTCCCTTCCCAACCTTCCTCAATTACACATTGAGGAATCAAAACCAGTCAAGTCAGAAAGACATAAATGTTGCTGTTCTTCTTTTTGTGTTACAGCTGTGTTTAGAAGCCCAAGCCAAGAAATTTGGGCCAAGTGTACTAACATGTGCTGGTAAAAGGCTCTGCAAATGGTTTTTTGCTGGTTGTTTTGTTTGGTTGGTTTGATGTTTTTTTGTGAGGTGGGCTGCCTAGCAATTTAAAAAGTATTCAATCCAAGTTAACGTGAAATGAGAACTTCACAGTTTTCCTGGAGGGAAAAAAAAATGGAGATCTGATTATTTTAAAAATTGAATATAGCACTTTCTTAATCTTTTCTAAAAAAGAAGGGATTTTGATTCTTTGTTTTTGCCTGCAAACCCCATTCCTGCAAGGCTTTTCTAGGACCAGTAGCTATTCTGATCCACAGCAGGGGGATACGCTCTCAATCATTTTCAGTGCCTTACGCAAAAGGGCAGGATTTTTGAGAAGATAGTGGCTCTTAGCCCCGGGATAGGGAGTTTCAGGAAGCACAGTCAGGCAATTCTCTACCTGAAGAAGTGCACCACTCAACTTGGGCTCACGCTCTCTTCCTCCAGCCTGCCTTGCTTTTCATCAAAGCTATCTGCTCTCACTGGATTTATTGACTGCGCACTGGTACTACACCACAGACCAGAGGGAGGCAGAGGAGGGGCTGGCTGCCCATGACAAGCTGCTTGGAGAGTAGGAAATTTAGATGTCCTGGGATCACAACAGGCAGTCTTTAATCACTGAAACATTGTCATTACCCATCATAGTAGCCTAGCCCTGAATCTGACCTTATGGCACAAAGCCATTATGTTGCCAATTTGGCTAATGAATTACTGCAGGCTCCAAAGCTCCTCTCAACTCCAGGGCAGCCACTGAGTCACCAGGATTTTCTTGGCCTGCTCTCTGCACCAGTCAGACAAGACAGGGTGCACCATTAGGAGTTCTCATATAGCGGAGACAGTCCAGTTCTTCCTCTCCTCCTTCTTACTCCCTTCGTGGAGGCCTTCCCTCTCTCCTTCCTTCCCTCTCTCCTTCCTTCCCTCTCTCTGCTTAATCTGCAATCACAGAGCCTCGGAGATGTAACCCTGCACCCTGGTATCTTTCTTGGCTGCTCTGCTTTCAGTAGCTCTCCTTGCAGACAATCACCAAGAGGTGTGCACCAAGTTGTGGCAGACAGATAAAACAGCATGACCCTGACCTGCACTGTTTAGTTTATTTGTATTAGTCTAAACCTTTGGGGTAAGGGGCACTATTAGTCTGTGCATGTAGCTTCCCTCATTCCCTGGATGAAGAGCTGGCAAGACCCTATAATACAGCTCCAGCTGCGGCAGCATGGACACTGACAGGCTGCAGACGAGCTTGCTGACAAGCTGTGAAAAGCTGAAAAGGTCTTTGACTCGAATAAGAACCTGGCTGGGCAGGAGCATGAGCTGGCCATGTAGGATCTCATAGGATCATGTTATTGACTTGTTTTAGTGAGGTGAGTGGGTGAGGTGGCAGTGAAGTTGGCCTGTAAAATTCTGAAGTGCATTTTCTGGACTCTCCTAAGGGAGTGCAGCGTGTGTATTCTGCTCCTTGCATGCTGTTATCATTCTCTGTGCTGGGATGCACTCATTTCCTCCTTGGCTGTGTTCCCGCTGTATCTTGAGCCTGATGGTACTTTTGAATGAAGCGCTAAAAGGCCTAGATTGGGGTGACTGTGCAAGATGAGGGGCATATCTTGTGTGCCAGTGTTCAGACTGGTGGAAATGAAGTGTGGGTACAATGGGTGTGTGTACCAGCTGATCTGGGGGCAGTGTTGTGGGTGCTCCTCGTCTCTACTTATTGGTGTGCTTAAGTCAAGCTTGTACCTTGGTATGCCTACTGAAAGCACTACGGACACAGCCTTAGATGCCAAGTAGCTTTCTACTGCCAGCTCTGTCCTTTAAATTGTGTATGTATTTTTATATTCCCAGAAATATGCAGCAGACATAAGATAAAGAGGCTGGCACAAAACCCATTTTCTGTTTCCAAACAGATTGAATCTATGAGGTGTAAAGTTCTTGATTAATGGCAGGAAATGAACATAGGACAGTCCCGATTCCCTTTGAAATTCCATTTCTAGATGCTAAAATAACTAAAATAACTGCAGATTATTCACTGGGGTATATAAATGACCATAGCTGTGAATACACTGCAGACACAGACAGGAAGGTCAGCTTTATGTCTGGATTGAAAAAGAGGTCTATGATGGATTATTGGTATCAAGTAATTGACTTTTAATAAAATTGCAAATACTAACATGAACGCTTGTTCATAGAATAATGGCGGGGGTTTTGCTGTTGTTTTTTTTTTTAATCCATTAGGTGCCACCATTATTGGGTGAGCTCTCATTGCTGTTTGTGAGGTACAAAGCAAACAGTGAGACAATCCAAGGTACAGAACTTGCAAGAGATTTGCTTATGTGCTACATTTTGCATACTTTGAGCAGCCTGAGTGAGGACCATTTAAATAATAAAAGTTAGATGCTTGCAAATCTCTGCAGGATTAGTGCATTCAGGATTTAAAAACAGGATTCCTTTTCCACTGGCAGTTGTGCAGTTAGAACTAGCACATGATCTCAATAAAGGCACTTTTAACTTGTCCTTGTGACTGGTTATGCTGATAAGTGTTCCAGCTGTGAGAAGTGAAGAGGTAATTTCATGCAGCTAAATAGACACTAAAAGTACAGTCGGCATGAGTAGGGAATAATGTGTCACTCTTAATGGTGGGCAAACAGCAGTTGTTTACATAGAGCTTGTGTTTGGCTAAGCATCTAAAAGGTCAAACATTTTTCCAACTTTCTGTCCCCTGGAGCAGAGTTATACCTGTTGACAGGACATCAAGTGAATTAATTAATTGTACTGAGAATAAAACAGAGCTGCCAGAAAGCCACACAAAAAAAAAACCCCTCACAAAGTGAAAAATATGAAACAGTGAATAAACATGAAAACTGCCCAGTCTGTATTTCTTGCTTCACCGGTTTGGGTATAGGTACAGCCATTGTGTTCTTGTACTATGCCTGACTGCTTTTAAATAGAATGAGAAATTTTAAATCATTGGTTTTCCTGCCAGATTTTTCAACCAACCCTGTGCTCTGCTGCCTAAAAGTACAAGACAGAAGTCTGTCACTTGTTTATAAAGCAATTAGCAGGCCTCCAGAGAGCTCTGGGGGAGGAGGCGAACTCTTGGTTCATTTAGAAAAATTAACTTGGAATCAAGATATTAAACCAATGAATAGCAGCAATTAGTCATGACAGCTTCCTTTTATTTTTTTGCTGGCAAACAGGAGAGCTTAGGCTCTATGTGCCTTCTGAGACGTTACTGTGTATGCTCTGCAAGATATGCTCCCACAGCATGATAACAAGTGAGTACATGAAATCTGGTCCTCTGAAAAAATATACACTCTGAGAAATTCCTCTCTTTGCTTTTTTAAAGCACGTATGAATATTCAGAAGATCTTTAAATATAAATTGCTGTTTTCTAGAGTGTTTTGGGGGGGAGGGCTGGGCTCTGTCTGTACTGTAATGAAAAGGGACAGTCAGCAGATGGCAATGTTGTATAGTTGTTCTAGCAGGAGACGGCCACATGAGCAAGAGAGGGAAACCTCTGATAATCCCTAAATAGCCATGAGGGAAAATGGAGTGGCTCCTCCAGGCCGTTGGAGAGTTGGCCCTCCAAGCACACTTTGGCTGAATGCTTGTGTAGCCTTACTGAGGTTTAATTCGTATTTGTAACAGCAATTCAAAGTTTAAAGCTTCTAATTTGCAAGGGCAAGTCCATTATCATTTAAGAGCAATCTAATTAAACTAGTGCATTTCCATATTCTTTTAAAAACACGATTTCATAATGCTACATAAGTACAAAGTGTTCTTTCCCACACAGATTGCAGTTTTTAAAAGTTAAGTGGATCTGATGCATTTGCTTTTGCTGGAATGTTGTGTGACAATTTAACTGATCTGTTGCTGCCTTTTCAGGCTTAAACTACAAAAATCAACTCATCAAACATGTTTCTCCAAGCCCAAATAAAAGCAAGTAATTTCTTGAGAACCCGCTGTGGTTCAGGCATAATGCAAACTAGTTTATACATGAGTTCTCTTCACTAGGTCTAATCCCGAATCACTGGAAAGCTTCCCTTTGGCTTCAGCAAATTCCAGATTATGCCTGCTGTGTGCTTTGCAAGCTAGAAAGTCGAAAGGTACTGGCACTGCATATATTTCCACATCCTTTTTTTTTCTTTTTAACTACTATGGAGAGCTATTAGGGTGCTTTGATCTAAATATGTAAATCGAAGCTGCAAAAGCTTCCTGCTTCCAACAGTACTTAAGGCACTGGAATGTGGTAAAAGAGCCTGTGGTAGATAACTCAAACACAAAATCCATGGAATAGCTCAGCATGAAGAACTTGGAAAGACTTCTGTAAAGTATAGGGACTAACAGATGTCTTGAAAGAAGAAGAAAAGTGAGTAATAGTTTGAATAAAACAATCTTTGGTTAAGATGATAATCTGCTGCACACTCTGAAATCTGAAGCTCTGTGTCAGTAGCCAAAAAAGCAGGCATCATTTCAAATGTTAGTGAAATGTGAAGTACAAAGCTTTCTGCATCCAAACAGAGTTTCGTCTAGCAGCTTAATCTAAAAGCCAGAAATGGACATGTGTGCTGAAAGACAAAATCACGTTATTTGTATCAAAATAATTGGTTTAGCAAAAGCCATGCTGTGAACACCCTTCCTTGTTTACATGGTAAGACCTGGCTTTACTGTCTGTTAGGTTTCCCTCGGGGTATAAGACTGGCAAGAAGTGAGGCTCTATGTCAAACTCAAAGATGTGTGTAACTTAAGATGTAGTGCTAAATTAAAACTCCTGTCACACAGGAACTACTTACTATAATTTATGTCAAGGTTAATGGACTAAAAAGTATTGGAGTATTTTAAATGCTGATCAGACATGTTGCCAGTCAGTATCACTGCAGATTTTTTATTATGTGCTGAAGGATATTTCAATGTTTCTCAACATTCATGTCTTCCTTACAGGAAGTTGAAGGAAATACCACAGAAATTTTAGATAAATGGAGAATCACTCAGGAAAATTAAAGATGAGCCTGAAATACGCAAATATCGGTGTCGGTGTGGTTACACATATAGTGTTAGAGTCATGGAAATAAACTCCATTTCATTTTTGAAACAATTTGCTAGGCCAAAGTAAGTCAGATTAGTTATTAATAGCAGTAGTGTTCAAGCGCTGGTTGTAGAGCACACACAGTAGCAGCTGGGAGTCATAATCAGATATTATAGATGTGACTTCAACATGGCCTAGAGTGTTAAATAAGAAAAAATAACAATGGGAATTATGCATAGTGTTTGATTAACAACTTTGATTGCTTCAGTTGTTTAATTAGGTACAGAGCAGACACATTATGGTACTTGTTAAAGCCTTTTATGTCTTCTGAGAGTGTCCTGCTGATGTTTTTTCACACCTGATGTGGAGGAGTTCAATCCATTGTCTGTTCTGACATTACTCACTAGTGCCAGTTTTGGTAACTTCTTTGTGAAGTGGAATTTTTTTATATTTGGAACTGGCTTGAGATTTCTAGAGTTGTGTGCTTTCAGTATTTAGGTTTAGCCCAAGACTGTTTACTGTTGCTATATTTTTAATGTTCCAGACCCTTAAATGAGAACCCTTCCAAGCTGAAACAGAATGGAGGAGAGGCTATCTCTATTATTCATTAGCAGTTAATGCCACGAAATGCACATTACTTAGGTATACTTTTCAATGTATGTGGCATAACTTCAGATTGGTTGTGAGTTTGTAGTGTCGCTCGCAGGTGTGCTTTTCATGCCTGCAATACAGTTTTACAAAAACTGAGCAAATGTCAGCCATAACTAAGGCTCTGTATGAGCTGAAAAAATATATTTATAAAATAGCTGAAAAGTCTGGCTTATTGTCAGAACAGAAGGTAGATTTTCACTCATGTGCCCTGCTATTGTCCACAGGCATTTTTGCACCTACAATCTTTTGGTATGAGAAATCACTGAATCAAGTAATGGCAGGCTGCAATCAGTTTAATTCCTTAGTTTGCTGCCTAATTTGTTAGTTTGTATCTCCATGTGTAATACAAATTATTTAAACTATCAGCTGGAGGTGGACGTCACAGATTAGTAAAAGGCCTGAGTAACACACAGAAAAAAATCACTGACCTTAGTGAATTTTGGGTCAGCCTTTTAGGTTTTCAGACGTTAGGCAGACATTATGGAGAGGTCTCCTGTTGTTATAACACAACACTAAGAGAATGGTTTCTCAGCTTTAGATGGCAGGTGCTATAGAGCCCAGAACAATCTCTGCAGGTTCCTGTTGTGTTTGTGAGCTATACACTTTAATGCAGTTCTGTTGGTAAAAAATCTAAAATGATGCTTACAGACTCCGAAGAACAAGATCTACTGATGTAGAAAAGAATTAATCTATTTTCATCTTATTGACAACATTTGGTGTTTGTTAAAGGGGGTATGTTTTATTTGCTGATACAGGCAGAAATTTTTACTTTTAAATTGTATTAGGAAAGTAAAAAAAAAAATGTTTTTTTTTCTTTTTCAACGAAGGCTTGAGTCTTAGCAAAAAAAGAACCCTGAACTCAGATCTTGAATATAAAGATCTTCAATTAACTTTAATTTAAAATAGAAAGTCTTAAACTAAA
Organism: Nestor notabilis; assembly: GCF_000696875.1. Taxonomy (NCBI): domain Eukaryota; kingdom Metazoa; phylum Chordata; class Aves; order Psittaciformes; family Psittacidae; genus Nestor; species Nestor notabilis. Next base: position 342 of record NW_009924723.1, on the reverse strand, counting down.
GGTGAAGCTTCAGTTATTTTACTGTTTGTGGCTCCTTGACTACATTGAGAATTACCCATGTCAGATTTCACAATGTACAGCTATTGTTGACTTTTGTTGTTGGACCTGGCAGTGCAAATAGCTGTCAATTCAGGAGCTGCTATCCAGTGACCTAAGACCACTAATATATGGTCACTTCATGAACATGGAAAGTAACCCACTTCATGGTATGAAGTTACTACATGTCATGTTGCTAAAATTTCCTGGATAGATGCATTCATTAAGCTTAATGAGGGGGAGGGGAGGAATTGGAAGAGAGCAACAGTAAAGCAAAGCACACAAAGAGTTGTGGTCAACGGTTCA
>NW_009924722.1:0-335 GCF_000696875.1 Nestor notabilis | reverse complement strand
ATGGGATATGGGATAGATGGGATAGATGGGATAGATGGGATAGATGGGATAGATGGGATATGGGATAGATGGGATAGATGGGATATGGGATAGATGGGATAGATGGGATAGATGGGATATGGGATATGGGATAGATGGGATAGATGGGATATGGGATATATGGGATGTGGGATATCCGGGAGGTGGGGACGTGGGGCTGGGCCCCACCTTGACAAACATCTTGTTGCCCACGGCCGCGCGCGAGGCTTTGGCCGGGGAGCAGTAGACGGACATGGACTTGCGATCCCGGGAGAATTCCAGGGTGAATTCCTTCTTCATCAGCTGCTTGATGACCT
>NW_009924721.1:0-11702 GCF_000696875.1 Nestor notabilis | reverse complement strand
GGCCGGCGGCTGAGGGGCCGCCCTGCGGGAGCCGCTCCGCAGATGTCCGGGTCCTTCCCGCCTGCGATCCGCCACGCGTTTACCTCATAGAGTTCCTAAATCTTCAACACAGTCCGCAGAAAAGTTGCTTTACTTTAACCTTTTGCTAATTATAGAAGTATTCAGGTAATAACTAAGAAGCCGTATTAGCAGAAATAAATAGAGCAAAAAAAATAGCATAAGAATCAGTGCACAGAATTTAACACTTGAGAGGTTATGAGGAAAATAAAAGGGGAATGAATGGTTTTAAAGCGAAAGAAGGTAGATTTAGATCAGAAATTAGGCACCCTGGTGAATTTTCAGAGCCCTGAAGATGACTGGGAGCGGCCCTGCAGGAAAAGGGTATAAAATACAGCCAATTTCACACAGTATCTTTAATTGCTCCATAGGAAGAGGAGGCAAAGAAGGAGGGAGATCAGGGATAAGTCTAAGGCAATAGTTTATGCCAGAGCTTAAAACTGGGAACACCACTTGGAGGGAGACTGTCTGGTGACAGGAATATCTTGACCTGCGTTCTCCATGATCCATCCCACTCCATACCGGAAAACAGAGCTCACGGTGTGAAAGACTCTGTGCAGATGAATGCTCAGGAATTCATCGTTAATAGCAACCAAAATCGGCCTTTACCTCCCTGGAATCTTGTGTAGTGTCACTGCGCTGCCTGCCTGCCTCCTCTTTATCAGTTACTGAACAGTCATCTCTACCGTGATCCCTGTGAGTTTATGCACTATAATGCAATCAAAATATGATCATTATAAAGTGTATTCTATTAAATACAGCACAAAGACATTTTAGCCAGTGTTGGCCGGCAGCAGTAGAAATAAAACACCTCAGTGCATTTATAAGCTAATTTATTTAGCTTTCTTATGTTACATATATATTGATATATATATATGAAATATACCCACAAGTTATTACAAAAGTGTCTAAACACAAGTTCTAGCACAGTACAGTAAAAAGTGATATTCTAGGAGGAATATCTGAGATCTACAGTATCTTGGCTTCAGGAGGAATGATTTCTACTACACGTTGTAGGCAGAAGAGGACACAGTTCCTCCATGGCCTGTCCAGTTAGTATGGATAAATACACCTGGCTTCGATAATAACTCATACGTATGCGCACCAAAGTAATCACGCTGAGCCTAGAATAAGAACAAACATAAAATAGACACATGAATATCACAGTCACATGAGTGGTAGAAGTTGCACTTACTAATACTTCACTCTAGAAATACTAGAAATAAGATCTGACTCCGATATTATAGCATTTAAACTTATTTTCTCATTATTAGCAAAATCACTGCAGTGAAACATTTATTAATATCTAGTATTACGAGTTCTGTAGAAAGACAAGTGTATTATTTCTGCCATGTACTAGTCTAAAAACCAAGCACTTGCATCCAAAGGTTCGAAGATACTTCTTTATAAAGGATTTTCATGTTACCCTTGGTGCACAGGTAAATACTAACACATGTGGGCACTGTCATACCAGTATCTCCAGTGTTCTTTATCCAGACATCCCATAGCATTTTATTGTCAGGAATTTCAGGTTTAGCAGAATTATATTAGGCAATCAATGCCTTTATCTTTACAATGGTGATGAGGACATATCACCATCATGGCCTTTAGACCACTATTTAAGTAACAACATAATGGTATTGCACCAGCAAAAAGACCTGCTACACTATTTCAGGTACCTACCTGAATCAGGTTAGCTGGTAATACTTCATGCCTGTATCCATCATAAAAAGAAAGTGCTGTGGTGAAGCAGGGCATAGGGATGCCAATCTGTACTCCAGTACTGATCACACGTCGCCAGGAGTCCTGGGAGGGAGGAAAAGGGCCAGGGGCAAGACACTAATCAGTGATTCGCCAGAGGTACCTGCAGGCTATGAACTATTCTAGTACCACAGCATGTGCTATTTCACATTAATCTAAGGTGAAATTCACTCATTCACATGAAATCTAATGACCAAGTCTGAGCAAATTCCCAATTTTACACTAAAAAAGGTTGAACCAATATAATGTCAAGTAAGAAAGAGTTAACAAACAGGACAACAGAATGAAGACATACACTCCACGTGCAATCAAACCACAGCCTCGAGGAAGAATGCTGTTCTTTCACATGAACATAATCAGTGCATCCCAAAAACACGAACACAGCGGGGAATACACTGCACAAACTCTGAGGCGCTTTCAGGACCTCCCATCAAGCACAGCACAAAGCCTGCCCAAAGGCATAAGATGTCAGAACAATACTTCAGACATGTGGATAATCCTCATTTCAACTGCACATCTGATCTAGCAACCTGCATGGAATATTCAGCTTTAGTTAAAAGAATTATGACTGATAATACATGACTTCTTTGTTGGGCAGATCATCTGGTTTTAGTTCTTTGGATGGAGTCCAAAAGACTCCATCCAAATCAGGACACTGTTTGGATAGACCTAGGTCTAATGAACAGTGGGTCTGGAATACTGTTATTCTGGTGCTACTGCAAACAATGGTAATAGAACAGAGCTTTATAATCTGCACAACTGACATCCAAGTGCACGGCAGGCACCGAGGACAGGGCAGTGATGAGAATGTTCAGAGGCTAGACATTTTTTTTTTCACATTGTGGTTCTTTGGAATTGCTACATTTCTGCCTAAGGCTTTTCTGTAACAGTGAAATGGAAACTTTGAGTCTCTAATAGTAGCCTGGCTAGTATGAAAGAGAACCATGACACAACAAGGACTCTGTGTTCGTTTCCCCGTTATTGTCTTTAGGTTGACATGTCAAACATGACATGAAGCCTTGGTTCATTGCTTGATGTATCTGGATGCTGATTTATGAAGTAGTGCTTCAGTGACACACACATGTACACCTTTTTTTCCCCCATTCATTTATAACTGACATTCTCAACTGTCTGAAGAAACAGAGGCAGGAGGCCTTTGCAGGGAGTTTTTCAAGGACAGGTCACTAATCCTGGTATATGGTAAAATCCTAATTTGGACCTCAGTACAGCCTGCCTCATCACTGTAACATCCTTGATCCATTTCAACCAGCTCCAATTTTCTCCTGTCCTGATCCTCTAAGACTGGTATTTTCTACTAAAGAAGGGTACCTTCAAGGGTACCTACACCCATACGTTATATGCATATAGATACACACACAGAGTCCTAAAGAGCTTAAGGATTGTTTAGAGATCTTTTGGATTAAGGATAGTGTGTAAGGAGGTTTCAAGGGTGTTCTCTAACTTTTCATTTTTCAGTCTCAATATACTTGTGAAGGTAACTCCTGGGAAGGAAGGAACTCCTGAGGAAGTCCAGACTGCAAACTATTGTTTTTATGTTCTTCCTTCCTTAGAAACTCACCTGACAGTTTTCAACAGCTGTCTTAAAGAAATCATCCAACAGCAAATTCTGGAGCTCAGGGTTTCGATCAAAAGCATCTTTGATTTTTCCCAGGAACACACTAGGCAGAACACATGTAAAACCAGGAATAAAATTACACAGCTTCTAACAAAGGCCCAGAATCCAAACCTTACAGCGTCAAAATTTGACTCAGCCAGACTCAGATTCCAAACATTGAGAAAGATAGAAACAAAACAAAGATTGAAGAAAATATGTAGCAGTAGAAAAAGGCACCAGAAAATTGGCTTTATTTGGTAAACTTTAGCGCCATCTAAATACAGCCTCTCAGTGTCTTATCAACAGATTAATTCCATGGGTTTTCCCAGAAAACCTTTAGGTTTGTCAGTCTAGCACTACATAAACTAAGTTGCCTGATCTTCTCCCCTCAGCAACTAAGTCACCTCCTCATCTTAATTACCTTCTGATGATGCAGCCTCCCCTCCACATCAGTGCAATGCCACCATAATTCAGTGTCCAGCCAAATTCTTTGGCTGCTTGTCTCAGCAGCATGAAGCCTTGAGCATATGAGATAATCTTGGAAGCATACAGGGCCTAAAAAAATAAAATAAATCCCATTCCAAGTGAAATCCCACAAAGCTGAATGAGAAACTTCACAGTCTACATGTTCTGTTTAGTCCACATCTCATCAGGGAAGAGTATAGTAGCCGCATTCCAGCTGAGAACCCAAATACCCTTTTTGGAGAGTTTGGTTTCAACAGAGAGGTCAAAAGCCATTATCCCCATTACAAAGATGAGAGTCTTGGGGGGCAAAAAAGTAAGCTCTGCACTTCAGCTGGTTGTCACTGCCCACTGTGGCTTAGACTTGAATTCCTTCAGGACTATCCTCTGGTCAGAAAAGGAACTGGTCACTTTAAGCTTTGTGGACATCACTAGACAATGCACCATGACCAACTGTCATGAAATGTAAATACAGGAGCTCCTCACCAGTGCTTACAGCACCCCAAACCTGCTTTAATATGCAGCTTTAAACCAGCAAGCTTTAATACTCTGGCAAGAACAATGTCTCACCTTGCGTATGTCCTCCAGAAAGGCCTCCTTGTTCCCACTGAACTGCTTTGGTTTAGGCCCATGCAGCAGCTTACTGGCCTGTACTCTCTCATCCTTGAGGGACGACAGGCACCGTGCAAACACAGCTTCACCTTAAGTATGGTAGAAAAGAGGAGGTAATTAGGAAGTTCAGCATCACTGTTAAGGTCTGAGCTACCTGTCCTCAAACACACAGTGAGAGCCACCGCTGAATGATGAGCCACAAGCATCATGGAGCAGTCACATGGGAAGAGAGGTGTACACCCAAGTGTTCCAACAGCATGACTGAGGGACCAAACTGCCACTCAGCATAACCACTGGGTATATATTCACTGATACAGCTTTCAAACGATAAAGAACAAACTCACAAGCCATCCATGTGCAAATTTGTCTGCAGGAACCTCCATCGGCTCCTGATTTTAAGAATTTAACTTAAATTCTCTCCCTCCCTATAAAAGACAGGCTGTTATACTGCAGTCTAGGGACAGGCAGGGCTGAAGACTTCACCAAGTATTGTAGTGTTTGAAGATAAAAGGCTGTTGCATAAATGCCAACTCATATTATCTAGATCAGCTTTGAAATACACACAAAAGCGATTAAAACCAGGAATAAGTCAGCTGGTTAATTTATAAGAGGAAATCAGTTTTACTAATCTGGTAAATTCAGAAGCCCATAAGAAAGTTTTATAACATCACTAAGCAGGTTACTAAATGTCATTTTCCAGGGCTAAAGACTTAGCCAAGCAGTACCTACAGCTCCTAAAGAGAAAGCCTGACTGCCAGTCTCTTGATCTGGCTCAGTCAATCCCTAATCATGCTGGTTTAAGTGGTACTTATTTGCAATTGAGGATGGTATTGTTAAATGGTGGAGGGGGGTAGAAATTTCCTTTCCAGGGTCTGATAGAAGGAAAGCAATCAAGTTTATTATAGCCTTCATAGCGACCTTTTCTTCCACCTTTTGAGTCATGGATTACAAAAAATAAACCAAAATAAAAAACCCTAGCAAATAAAAACCAACCCACAAAAACCCAAATCAAAAGACAAGCAAATGATGTTTTCACAAGACTCTGGACGTTCCCTGCGGAAGGATGAACAGGTTGTATGAAAATCAGACCTGCTTCTTCTCCATTTCTGTGTAAACTTCCTTCTGCGCTGGGGAGAAGTGCATGTAGGGGGGGGGAAACAGGAACAAGCAGGAGCAGCATGACTCTGCTTTTACCAGAAGCCTGCAAGTCATGTGTGTGCAGCCACACCACACAGCAGCTGCCCTAAGAACAGCCATGTTTGCACAAGGGTTGTTGCACGTCCTCCCCTATCAAGTCATCGTTACCCAACAGAGCTCCCCTGGCGCTGCAGAGGGCTGAGGAGGGAGTGTCTCCTCCACCCTTAATCTGCACAAAAACCCCAAACGGAAAGAACATTCCCAGCACAAGTGAGAAACACCTTTTCAAGCCTAGAGCTGAAAGGTTGTAGCTGTAGTAGAATATTAAAGTCATTTACAAAACTCGCTTTGGGAAAATATGCTGTTGGAACACAGCCATGTTTCTCTGATAGCTATTTCTGCAGTTACTGTCTTTTAGCCAGCTGAATATAGCTTTTCTTATCTTCTAATACAAAAGGACTTGACCAGCTAAGGCAAAGGAAAAAGAGGTAGTGAAAGCATGAAAATTAAAGCCAATCAAAGAGCAAAGAGCCTGTCAAGTCATCTTATTTACTCAACAGGAAATACTACATTGGACCTGTGGTAAGAAAGCACTCTGAATGTGTTGCAGATATATTACTACTCCTCTGTCACAATTCTGTTCAGAGGCCATAAAGATAAAAGGGTAGTTAACACGACTGTTAGATATGTGCATGAGTAGGGAAATTCTCACACTTTAGGGATATAATTCAAAGTAATTACAAAATACATTTCCAGCATTAGTTTGGCTTCGGATCAGAAGCCTTATTTGCCACAAAACAAAAACCAGCAGCAGCCCAAGTGTATCAAGAAACACCACAATCAACTGTTGTGGTGGAAAAACAGCCACTCTTCTCAGTTTGTCTGTGCTCCTTAAGCCATACTGCAGCTGTGCCCTCGTGTTCCTGTTTAGTCACACTAATGCTGGGTTAGCCAAGTTATAGAGGAACACAGAAACAGAAGACTTGGGTAGATATCTGAAACATAACTCTTATTCCTCAGGAACATCTACGTACTTATCAAGCAGTGTTCAAGCAACAGGGGTTTAGGGTGTCCTGCCCCATCTCTTTTCTTTCTTTTTAGCATTTTCAAGGCTATGCTGGGATTTGGAGTAGCAGATAAGGTAGAGGATTACTGAGGGGAACTCATTAATTGATGCCATCAATCTACCATGACTCTTCCAGCACGACACTTGTGTTCCCTATCACCAAGTCATGGCCAGCCCTGTGAAGACACTGTGGACAAACGCATGGTAACAGTGTTACTGACGTTTGAGAAACAAGGTAAAAAAGCCCAGCAAAATAAAACAGTAACAGCTCTCAAGGGCAACAACACTGCAACTACTACACCCAGAAGAGCTTCTACTGTGAGCCAAGCCCTAGCATGGGCTCATTTCTGGGGTTACCTATTACCATGCTCGTAACATGCAGGTAGGAAAGACAAGGGTGGATCAAGGAACCAGTTACCTATGAGTGTGACAGGGACTCCATACTCCAGGGCAGAAATGGCTGTCCACTTCCCTGTGCCTTTTTGCCCAGCACTGTCCTTGATCTTCGGGAGGAGGTACTTGCCATCACTGTCTTTGAATTTGAGAATGTTGGCTGTGATTTCAATCAGGAAAGAGTCCAGCTCTGTCTTATTCCATTGCTGAAATACCTGGAAGAGGAGGAAAAGCGCAGAAGACATGTCAGAAAAACTAACTTCATGTACATACAAGCAAGTTTACCCATGCCCAGCTGCATCCCTCAACAGCACACAGCCTCCAGGGCTCAAGAAGGCAAGCCACTGTAAACTACAACTCACCTTGGACATCTCGTCATGCTCCATGCCCAGCACATCTTTCATCAGGTGATAGGCCTCACAGATCAGCTGCATGTCTCCATATTCAATCCCATTGTGCACCATCTTCACAAAGTGTCCAGCACCCTCATCTCCAACCTGTCAGGAAACATCAACAAATGCTATCAGCAACATCACTGTCACCACGTGCAGCATTTCATACCTGCCTCTGGCTTCCTTCTGCCTCAAGGAAGGAAGTAAACCCAGTACTAACTGAAAACACTGAGTCGCAGATCCACCAAGCTCCCCCAGCACTTCTGTCCATTGCATGGGCTAAATTATGGTAGATCTGAATTGAATGCAGTCAGCCAGAAAATCAGCTCACTGATATTTCTGGGTTTATTAAGGACAAACACATATAAGCTTCAGCAACCAAACTATCTAAGCATGGATCTAACCACAAGTTAAGGTCAGTATCGAACAAATATTTACCCAGTCACAACAAGGTTCCCCAGATCCCACTTTAGCAGCAATGCTTTGAAATATGGTCTTGATGTGGGGCCTGTGGGGAGAAATAATATGCCTCAGCAGATAGGCAGAGGACACAAACACCAAAAGAAATGTAAAATATTCCATTGGTATGATGCATCCTTCTGTAACCTGCCAAAGGCAGCGTGGGGTGAGGGCAGGCTGACACCCACCTCACAGCAACGCCAGATCAAATGTATGTTTTTCCCAGAACTAGACACTGTTTGCAAGAAATGGGGAGAACTTATGTCACACAGCACTGTGAAGACAACCTTAATGTACCTACAGGAGCCCAAATATTATCTTCTCCATTTTAGAAATGGGGAAAGAAAGGCATGTGTTCAAAGAGGATCAGTGGCAGAGATGAAACAAAATCCATTCTGTTCTATAACCACAAGAAAAATCCAGGGTGATCTTTTTGAGGGAAGGAACTCCATGAATGCAAGTCAGGATACAGTTCTCTGCATTATTGCAGGAATTAGGAGCTTTTGTCATTGCCAAGCTCCCAGGAGCAGTAAACTGCTCAGCCAACAGGACAGCAGCAGAATGCCAAGTTGGGAGCAACCTAAAGCGACCACTGGGAAAGGAGCTTGGGTGGCACATGGGCTGTGGGTGCTGGGGAAGGGTTGGGGCAATGTTCAGGTAAGGGTGGCAAAGAGAAGCTGCATTTACTGAGCACAGATCACTGTTCTGATGTCTCTGGCTTTGTGCCATCAAATTTGAACAGGCTGATACTGGTATGAAACGCTAACGCGAGCGGACAGGGACTTCTAAAGCTCAGGTAAAGCCTGGGCATGCCTTTTCCTTCCACATCCTCAGAGAGAATGGGCAACCAGGCATAAAGCCTAACATGAACACTGATGTATGGTCCTTTACAGCCACATGAGTACAGACCAGCACGGCAGAACACTGCAGAAAAGTATTCACTAGTACAAACACGTTCTGAAGCCTCCTCTGACAGCTGATGTGTGTGACTGCACAGGAGTTTCCTGCTGCCTGTTTCATTGTTAACAGCTTTCCAAGGCCATAGGGGCCCAAAAGGAAAATCATAATCAAGAAATAGTACTTGTTTAAAAGGTAAGCAAAATTCCCTTCTCCCCTGGCACACATTTCTCCCTCCAGATTCATGTAGGTATTACTTTTGCCTGTGGATTGCTGGAAGAAAAACCTGCCTTTGTTTTGCCTGCCATGAAAGCTCAGCAGTGCTCCATGGCTCCAGCTAGGTTGAGAAATCTTGAGCCTTGAGGAAGCGAGATGGCAACATATCTTGTTCTCTCCACACCCACACCCTCCTCCTTCCCTCCCTCCCTCAGCTCTCAGCATGAATAGAAGACAATTGTTGCAGATCATTCTGAAGAGAATATGCTAGCTCATGCTTACCAGGCTTCTTTGGCTCCTCCTGGCATGAGTGAAGGACCATATCTGGCACCCTCCTCTCCACCACTAACACCACTTCCAACAAATAAGATGCCCTTTTCCCGTAGTTCCCTACAACGTCTCTGGAACAAAGAGCAGAGCAGCATTATTTAGTTTCTTTCAGTGCCAGAGCCTAACAAATAAAGGTTAGCAATTCAGACCTAAAATCAGGTTTTCGGTTCCGTGTTGGACATGCTAGAAGACAACCTCAGAGAAAGTCTGTACATACACCAAAGTGAACATTAGGAAACTTCCTGTTGCTTTGACACAGATCCTTGCAAAATAGATATGCTGAGAAAAAGAAGCCCTTATAAGCATCAGGCAGAAAAGAGGAACACTGAGACTGAAAAAGGCTCAGAATTCAGTGCCAGGTAATACTTTGGGGGGTGGGGGGGACACGACAGATTAGGCCCAAGGTGGAGTTGCTGAGTTCATTACAGAGCAAAGGTGCATGCGTGGACAGCTGTAAGGGAAACTAATTCCCTCTGAGTGGGAGAGAAGCACAGGCTGAGATCCCTGAGAGGAGCAGCAAGCTCCCCAAGTATTAATCCTCATTTAGTGCCTAGTTTTGACTCTGGCTTGGCCAACTCACTTATGCAAGCGCAGGATGCCAAGGCAGAAAGACTAACACCAGCCCCCCTTTTAAAATTCACAAGTACTGTTTTGAATGTAATATTTTCATGTAAGCATCCCAGATATGCAACATAACTTCTGTAGTTTCAGCCTGATCACAAGCAGACTTTTGTTTTGGGTTTGTTTTTGCTGAAAAACAGAGAATTACTCTGCTGTTTCCACTACCAAGACAGCCAAAGCAGCAGTTCTGTCTTACTGGACTGCCCCATGGTCATGTAGGATTGAGATAAAACAACAAACCTATAAATGCCCTTTTCAAATCTCCCTGGAAACTCTTTAAGAGCATAAAAGGAACTTTTCTAAAGGCCATCACTCTTTAAAGGATGCCAATAAAAATATTCTTTGGTGATGTGGGCAACTTCTATAAAAACATACTTTTATACAGTCTTTATCTACTGTAAGAATTGCTTTTTAAGAAGCTGCATAGTTTAGTTTTGCAGAGATAACTCAGTCTGGCCTTCCCTGAGCAGAGGGGAGATGGCATCTTATAGACTGACTATTCTGATGATCAGAGGAGGAAGAATCATGTGTATTTTATTCACCCACTTCAGGTAGAAAGCAAGCTTACCGTGGTGTCTCTATACTCAGAATTCCCACCATCAATTATGATGTCTCCAGTCTCCAGCAACGGCACCTATCGAAAGTAAATCAGCATTTTGTTTTTCTGCATGCATTCAAAACCTCTCCAACGATGAATAAGTGAGAGCTGACTTCAGAAACCAGGTAGAAATAACGTTTGCCTCACCAATTTGTTGATGAAGTCATCCACTGCCGTTCCAGCCTTCACCAGCAAGATGATGCGACGGGGCTTCTTCAACTTGGAGACCATCTCCTCCAGGCTGTGAGCACCGACCACTTTGGTTCCCTTGGCTTCATTGGCCAGAAAGTCATCCACTTTGGAGACTGTCCTGTTAAAAGCACAGACCTGAAGGGGAACAAGAAAACCTGTTAAAGCTGCCAACAGAACAGTTCCTTTAGCTCAGGCTACAGATTGCAAAAGCAAGGTTCAACATCACGTGTTCTCCCACCTTCCCTAAAGACACAGAGCAGAGGGATGAAGCTGCGGTGTGTCTGTGAGTGCTTTGGGAACCTGTAAGTAACAGCCAAGCCCAAAGCAGACTTAAGGACAAAGCCATACGTAACTAACACATCGGTTGGCCAGCAGAGTACAGGCACGCACGGCTGGTTTTCTCTGGAAAAGGGACAAAGGGCAGCCTAGGCTATAACCAGGAGCAGAAAACAACACCCATTAGGCCACCACAAGGAACAAACCGCTCAGTTCCAACCCCACATCTGCCTTTCCCAACAATGTTCTCCTCTGCTTACCACGAAGCCGTGGTCGTTCATGTTCAGAATAAGGTTTTGACCCATCACGGCCAGTCCAATCAAAGCAATGTCAGCTCTGGAACGTGGAAGAAATAAGAAGCCGGGTAAGTCTCACCAGCGGTGATGTCTGTCCTGTCAGGCTGCGGCACACGCTGTGAGCTGGTGCTGTAGGCTGGGTGAGCGGCTGTAACGTGTCACTGCCGGACCCAGCTCTACCACCGCTCCCTGTCCCACAGCTGCTGCAGCAGAACGTCGTGTCCGGACGCCGCAGCTTTGTCTTTGCTTCTCACGTTTGGGGTGCGCAAAGAGAAAGGGGGAAACGGGACCTCCTGCCAGACACTGCCTGATCCAGCTTCTA
>NW_009924720.1:394-628 GCF_000696875.1 Nestor notabilis | reverse complement strand
CCCCTGGGAAGCACCGAGCGGGGCCGAGCTGTGCTGGTGCAGCGGGAAGCACCCACATTCCAAAGCCACCATTCCCATGGCATTCTCCCAAGGATGGGAATTTGAGGAGGGGGAGGTCAAATCTTTGGGACTCGCAGTGCGTGCACCCCAACCACTGCAACTGCTCGTTAGGGCTGGTGGTTAATTACCCTCCCCTTTGCCAGCGGCATGTTGGTGGCTCTGGGGGGGCAGGAG
>NW_009924720.1:0-366 GCF_000696875.1 Nestor notabilis | reverse complement strand
CGTGGACACTCGGCACATGGCAGCATCCCTGGGAAAGGCTGGGAAGGGGAATGCTGCTTTTCCAGGGGGAGGGAGAAACCAGGCTCGGCAGAAAGCTGCTGGGGAGAGTGATTCATGCCGCGGAGCTGAACAGTCCCGAGTGGCTCTTTAGAGCCATCAAAACCTGATTGTTCTGGCAGAGGCTGTTAAGGCAGGCGGCGGATGGCCGGGGCTGGGACCAGCGGGGCTGGTTGCTGGAGTTAAAAGCTCTAGGAGAGATTTTGGCTGATAAAGAGAATAATCAAATTGCTGCTGAAAACAATCAGATTCCTGGAGAGAGAAAACAGCCACCCCGGGAGGAGCCTGGGCGGCAGCGGGGGGAGCAGG
>NW_009924719.1:876-1236 GCF_000696875.1 Nestor notabilis | reverse complement strand
TGAGTCAAAGCTTTTAGGCGAGTTTGTGTAGATCTACAGCATCATGCTTAGACTTTTCAAAGAGACAAACTCCATTTTCTTATGAATGGAAAGTGAAAAACCCTGTTCCGCTTAAATTGGGTTCTTTCCTGTCCTGAGAAACACAACAGACCCCAAAAAGGCAAGCTGAAGAGAGAACACACACACAGACCAAGCGACAAGAAATGACCATGACTACCATGCCAGAGAGTCTAAATAGCCCCGTCTCAGGGAAGGCTGTCTTTATGGAGTTTGGGCCGCCCAGCCAGCAAATGTCTCCTTCTCCCATGTCCCACGGACACTATTCCATGCACTGTTTACACTCCGCGGGCCACTCTCCGC
>NW_009924719.1:376-842 GCF_000696875.1 Nestor notabilis | reverse complement strand
TCCGCGGGCCACTCTCAGCCTGACAGCTCGTACAGCACAGCTTCGTCCTTCTCCCGACCGCTGGGCTACCCCTATGTGAACTCGGTCAGCAGCCACTCCAGCAACCCCTACATCAGTTCAGTGCAGTCCTACCCCAACAGCTCCAGCCTGACTCAGACCCGGTTAGAGGAGACAGGTAGGTGCACTCGGCTTTGGGGAGGGGGGGCAGAGGGGAGGGAAGGCAAAGAGGGAGGGAGGGTGCTCGTATATTAAAAAAAAAAAAAAATCTGTTGGGGGGGGAATGAAATTAAATTACAAAATGTTAGTGAGGAGAGGCTGAGGATCACAGGGGAGCAGTACACAGAGCACACAATGCCTGGCTGGAAAAGAAATCAACCCAGATGTGCACGTATTAGTCTTCGTAATTATTTATTGCGTAGCGCTATAAACAATGTATGCAATTAAGGGTAATTAAACCTAAACTGCA
>NW_009924719.1:0-248 GCF_000696875.1 Nestor notabilis | reverse complement strand
CTGCTGTTATTGTTACTTTTGCTGCTGCTGCTACTGCTATTATTACTATTGCTGCCATTATTATTATTATTATTTATTCTGCATCGCTTGTTGTTTGTAGGGGCCGAATCCGAGAAAAGCACTGTGGTAGAAGGAGGGGAAGTTCGCTTTAATGGCAAAGGGAAAAAAATCCGCAAACCCAGGACTATTTATTCCAGTTTGCAGCTACAGGCTTTGAACAGGAGGTTCCAGCAAACTCAGTACCTGGC
>NW_009924718.1:0-467 GCF_000696875.1 Nestor notabilis | reverse complement strand
CGGTGCCTCTTGCATTGGGCTTGCTCCTCGCGAGCCATTTTTAACCATATGGGCATTTTTAGTCATATTTGACCATTTCTAGCCCAATTTTGGCCGGTTTTAACCCATTTTTGCCGATTTTAGCCATATTTCACAATTTCAAATCCATCTTCGGCCTTTCTAACTCGTTTTTGGTAATTTTTAGCCATATTTGACCATTTCTAATCTGTTTATGTCCATTTTTAGCCATATTTGTCCATTTCTAATTTAGTTTTGATCCTTTCTAATGCACTTTTGGCCATTTTTAGCCTTATTTGACCATTTCTAACCCATATTCTGCCAATTCTAACCCAGTTTTGGCCATTTGTAGCTGTATTTGACCATTTCTAACCCAGCTGTGGCCGTTTCCAACCCGGGTTTTGACATTTTTAGCCATATTTAGAATCATAGAATAGTTAGACCTTAAGATCATCTAGTTCCAACTCCCC
>NW_009924717.1:650-900 GCF_000696875.1 Nestor notabilis | reverse complement strand
CCCGCCGCCGCCTTTTAGGTTATTTTTTTTCTATTTCTTTTCTTTTGCATCACTGGGATCTGCTTATAGAAAACAGCTTCCAGTAATTCTTCTATAAGTGGAGCCGCGTCCCTGCCCGGCTCCCCCCGCGCGCCGCAGGGCTCGGTGCCGCAGCCGTGACATCAGTGCGTGTCCCCTGCCACTGGTGGCAGCCCCGGGGGACAGCACACATTGGGATGGGGCAAAACGGGCACTTGTAAACCCCACCCTG
>NW_009924717.1:0-251 GCF_000696875.1 Nestor notabilis | reverse complement strand
CCACTGGGTCGTGGCTCTCCCTGCTCCTGCGCCACCTCCCCTGGGAAATAGGGGTTCCTGGGATGTCCGGCACAGGGACAGCTTCGGAATCATGGGCTAGTAAAAAAAGTTTTCTCTAAAGACTTCAAACCTCCATCAGGGCCAGAGACACCCACGGCTGCATGGGGAAGGGAAGCTTGGACAGCAATGGAAGGGGTTAATCTGGGTCTTCTCACTGCTTCTTCGTTAAAGGGAACAGTTTTGAGAGCCGG
>NW_009924716.1:0-980 GCF_000696875.1 Nestor notabilis | reverse complement strand
GGACCTGGCCCTTTCCCCAGACTGGGGAAAGGGGGCACTGGGTGGAGTGTCCCCCAGGGATGGGTGTGCCTTGGGGTCAGCAGTTTCAGGGATGGGGTGTCCCTCGGGGTGGGTGTCCCTTGGGGTGGGCATCCCCTGGAGCTGGGCATCCCTTGAGGCTGGGCATCCTCATGGTGGGTGTCCCTTGGGACGGGTGTCCTCAGGGCTAGGTGTCCCTTGGGACTGGGCATGCCTTGGAGCTGGGCATTGCTTGAGGTGGGCATCCTTGGGGTGGGAGTCCCTTGGGATGGGCATTGCTCGGGGTAGGCACCCCTGGGAGTGCGTCCCCCTCGCAGGGGGTCAGGCTGACTGCCGGTCCCTGCAGTGCTCCTTCCTGCCCAAGTTCTCCATCTATATCGAGACCAAGTACGAGGACAACTGTGGGGACAGCGAGAACGTGAGTCTGCGCCACAGCTGAGACCTGGCAAACTCCTCACCAGGGAGGACACACAGCGCTGCACTGGCGCCTCTCACCCTCCATCCCCTCCACAGATCTTCCACAGTGACAAAATCCTGGGTGACCACGAGGTCTCCTTCCTGGACATCGCCTTCGATGAGATCCCCGAGCGGTACTACCGCAGCCCAGAGGTATCACAGAGCTCCCTGGGGTGATCCCCTTGTCCCCTGTCGCAGGCTGGGGAGCTCACAGCCCTGCTGTGCTCTCCCAGGACCCTCGTTTCTTCAGCTCAGCTAAGACGGGCCGCGGGCCGCTGCGGGAGGGCTGGCGCCAGCACACCAAACCCATCATGTGCTCCTACAAGCTGGTGAGCGTCAAGTTCGAGGTCTGGGGGCTGCAGACGCGGGTGGAGCAGTTCGTGCACAAGGTGAGGGGGGGCTCCAGGCCGGGAGGGGACACTATGAGGTATTGACGAGGTGCTGACCCCCATGGTGTGTCGCAGGTGATCCGGGACATCCTGCTGATCGGGCACCGGCAGGCGTTC
>NW_009924715.1:0-17996 GCF_000696875.1 Nestor notabilis | reverse complement strand
ATATGATATATATTATATTTTATAACATGTTAGCTTACAAGTCAAGTGAAAAAGAAGCAAACAGCACTTGGGATGTAACAAATCTTCTAATTACAGCTCTTTCCAGCTTTATCCTTTATATCCAAGTCAGAAAAAAAACAAAACTATATTGCAAGTGAACCTATAAAAGTAATTTAACAACAGATACAGAACTAAACTAATAAATAGAATATTAAAAGGCCCACAACCTGAAACAAAAAACTAATTAGGATTTGCTATAGAAAATGCCTTTTGTCCTTATATTTAGATGTTTTTGAAGAGTTTGACTGATAGAGAAAAATTGTTAATCTAAAATATTGAACTTCTACAAGACATTTGAGCTGGTTGTATGAGAGATCCCGTTTCATAAATTCAGATCACAAAAACTCCAACACCAGTAAAAAATACATGACCTATAACAAGCACATTATGTTAAAAACTGCCTGAACAGTCAGAAAACATCATTACTAATATGGAATTGTATCTGAGTACCTGTGTTTCCCCTTGGGTGCAAGACAGGACTTTGTTCCTTGATGTTATTTAGAAATGTTAAGAATGACTGGGAAAATTACATTGTCACTGAGAAAAATCTGTTGGTGACATGAGAGGAAGGAAAGTGATTAATGAGAAACGATGTAGTTTGGTTTCAGTGAAACAGTATCTATTTCAATATGGCCGAGGTCCATGTATATAGGAATCAAGAATGTAAGCTACAATAATGTAATGGGTTTGCTAGTGACTTGGAAAAGTACTTAGGGCCATGGAGCATAATCAACTCATAATGAGATCCCACGTGACACTGCAGTCAAAAGGAATAATGGATAGAAAGATGGAATAGTGAGTAGGAGTTGTGAGAATATAATACATATGCATTTGACAATAATGAAACTATTCATAGAATAATTTGTCCATTTCTGGCATTGGTGCATTAAGAGAGATGCTAAAAACCTGGAAATAATAGTGAGGGGAGCAGGGTAAGTGACTAAACCCTGGATAGCATCCTGGTGTCCTGGGGGACAAGAAGTTCTCCATCTTTTCAAGGAGAAAACTACAGGGTTACTTGATGGTGTCTCTAAGTATCCATGTGGACCATAAAAATTCAACAAAAGTATTTTTTAATCTAGAATACTAAGGCAAAACAAAACCAATATTGAAAAGCCCATATGACTTACATTCAGCAGAAAAAAGGAAAAAATAATGAAGAAGATCAATTGGTAGAATCACTTTCTAGCTTTCATGGTGAAGTTTCTATCATTAGAAACTGTAAAGCCAGGATAGTTGTTTCATAAGACACCACACACTTCAACTCCGGCTATTGCACTTTAGGCAGGAATTAGTGCATGCCGCTCCTATGGTTTGAACTTGTCATCAAATCAGTGTTCCCTTAAACACACCAAAATCTATGAATGTTGTTTATTGATACAAAGAAAACTATCTGGCACTTCTAGGTTTAACATGGAAGGTTGAAACTCATTGTGAACAAAGAAAATCCTTTGAACTTTTATTAAAGACTCCATTTTGCAGCTTATATATGCTTAACTTATTATGATTATCTGCAGGTCGAGGTCTCAGCCTTAGGTATGACTTGATCTTACAGATGCTGCACACATGGAAGATGCCACACACATCAGAGAGCATGGTAGATCTGCACACGCTCTGAGCTACAAGGGTAAAAAATATGAGTAGCTCTGGTCCTGATGTCACTGGGAGGAAACCCTGCTTATGTCTAGGACTTTTTAAACAAGAGAATTAATGTGGAAACTGCTGTATGGGATAGCAAATCAGCAGGTTTTGGCACAGACCTTCAGGAGACACCGAAGTTGGTGTCTTTACTCATAAAGCTGTTACCTGGTTCCCTTTACTATAAAAGACATTAAGTAGAATCATAAAAACATAGACTCATAGAATAGTTAGAGTTGGAAAGGATCTTAAGATCATCTAGTTCCAACCCCCCTGACATGGGCATGCCCATGTTGCCCAAGACTCTGTCCAGCCTAGCTTTGAATACTGCCAGGGATGGGACATTTACCACTTCTCTGGGCACCCTGTGCCAGCACCTCACCACCCTCACAGTAAAGAACTTCCTTATATCTAACCTAAACTTCCCCTGATTAAGTTTGGACCCATTACCCCTTGTCATATCACTACAGTCCCTAATACTTTTAACTAGGACAGACTCAAATGTCCTCTGCTTTTGCCAACTGGGGTGCAGAATCTGGCCCCTTTGTAGAAGCCCACAGTCTACAATAGAGAAAATGATAGCAAATGCAGCTTTGGAGGAGAACACTATACCTAAAGCCTTGGCCATTTAGAAAGACCAGTCCAATTTCACAAGGTATTATTCTACTTCTTGCTTGCTACACCAGTGGTTTTGGTTCCAATGCCTTTCCCCAGGAGGCTGAGCCTAAACTGTGTTCCAGGGGCAATTCAGAAACAAGAAGGCAAGTTGGGTATTATTTTTGAAAATTAACATTTAACTTTAATTGTTCTTTCCCACAGAACTTTGGAAATTATTCCTCTGTGCAAACTGAAGGAGAGCGGAAAAGGTCAGGTTCAATTGTAGATCTTAAAAATCCCTGAACTTTAGCTCTCATTTACCACCTTGTCTTCATCTTAAAAATAGCAATAAAGCCAAAACAAACCCTGTCTTCATGCCTGCTTTACATTAGAACATTACAAGGGAAGTTATAATGTTGTCTGTTGCCCTGCTGAAAAGAAAAATAACCAATTTACTCTTGTGTGGTTCAGGAGAAAATAGCCTTGAGAAAATGTTATTGATGCAGTATATTTATGTAGGGTTGCAAGATAAATTATGCCATCAGCAAATAAGGTCAGAGTAGCAGAGTGAATTACTGGCAAAAATAGGTTGTTTGCAAAGGACAAAGGTTGTTTTAACTGCATATAAACCTTGAAGCCAGACGAGAAGAAAAAATAACAGACTCAACATGGAATTTAGTATTTTAAAGCTCCACAAAACTCAGAATTATTTTTTTGTGGATAAGTACTACCTGTTTAGGAAGGATGAAGGGGGCTGCATGACAGAATACCTGCCTGTGATTATTGGGAGCCAGTTTTAGGGCTTCCTGTGAAGTTCAGTGTAGCTGCTTCAGTCAGCAGACTTTGGACCCTGCCTTCAGAGAGGAAAATGCTGCACTTAGGGATCTGCTCCTAATGCTTTCTCATGCCATCCTAAAGAAGCTAATGTTGTTTTCTACAGCAGAGAAGAAGGAACACATCAACAGACACCAAACAACCTGCATAACGCAAATATACACAGGAGTACACTGTATAGAAGAGCACACTATTTAGTTTTTAACGAAGCAGAATTCTGTTTTACAGTTCTGGATACTTTCTGTAATTCCTCATCTGTCTGAAACATGTTTAACACAGGTTCTGCTTTATCCAGGGCTGACAACTGCCAGAAACTGGTAATTTATTCCTAGGACACTTCAGGTTTTTCAGTTGCTCATAAAAATGAGCTTTGAAGGTTTATTTCTGGACCAGTTCTGGGCTAGCCAAACGACAGCATCGGTTCTTTCAGAAAAAGAAAAATCATTGTCACATTAGTTTGATAAATAAGCTTTAAATAAAGGAGCATTAAGCATGTCAATATTGCTTTGCAGTTGTAGTTGGCATTACTTGCATTATTTAAAAAAGCAAGCACATGGCTAGATACACCGTGGGCACTCGTTGCTCTTATGCTGCACATTTCATACTCCCCGTTGGTGACAACACAACTTTTTGTAGAAGACATCAGAGATCTTCCCTTTTTTACGGGTGCCCTAACTGCTGGGATAGAGCAATGTACAGGATGAGTACACAGGTATAGCCAAAGCCAGGGCTGCACTTACACCCCCAATGCTCCCTAAAGACCATCTTGCCCATGGTGAGCAACACCTCACAAAGACTTACCCTTAAGAGGGTAAAGTGGAATGGCCCAGAGCTAAGCCTAGGAATGAGCTATCATCACTGTGAAGGTCCCCATGCCAAGTTCAGTCCTAAGCCCATCCCTAACTGGCAGCATACCCCCTGGTTGCATGTGTACAGCTGTTCCACCATACCCAAGCTTGACCCCTGGCATGCAACCATCTCTTCTGTTCTCCGCATGGTCCATGCAATCACCTCAGGCAACAACTAGCCATTGCTCATGGTGAAGTACAGTCCAAGTACTGTCCCTGGTAGGCAGTTTGGGCATCAACAGCTTATTTTCAGGACTTAGGAACCTTGCTTGAACATCTCTGGGCTGCATCTGAGCCTACCTGGAGTGAGACCTGGCTGGTGAGACCCTGTCCTGCTGCCTCTGAGTAGATCCCTGTGTCTTCTGGCACCTCAAGAGCTACCAATCCTCTTGCCCCCAACTCCTACTGTGCATGGCCATTGTCTCCCTTGAAACATTTAGATATCTGAACCAACCTATTATGACCATAAATCCTATGCTATAGTCATTGATGTGAAACTGGCAGTTACAGCTGCTTCCTCATGCTTTACATTGCTCATTTTTAGCCTTTCAAAACTTTACTTTGTAATATCACCTCTTACTTCCTGGGCACGTACAAAATATTGTGACTTCTGTTTTCCCAAATGTTACTTGCCAAATAATAGGAAAGAACATTTGCTTCCTTCTGTTGGTGGTTTAAGAAAAAAAAACCTGTGAAACACGTTTCTACAACAAGAATCATAGAATCATAAAATAGAATCACAGAATAGTTAGAAAGAAGAAGAAAGTAGAAGAGGACTTTCAACAGTGTGATTGAGAAGGAATTATCTTCTTTACACAGGAGGTAGGTGCTTAGATATATACACTTCATAATTATAATAAAGGAAATAGACACGGAGAGTTCTGTTGTGGATCAGTGGTTAAAGTAATAGCCCGTGAGAGCAGATTCCTTGATCATTATCCTGCTCTATCAGCAGCTTCTAGGTTAGTGGCATGTAAGCTCTTTTTGAACCCAATTCCAACATCTTTTAAGGGTGCTTTACACTGATGTAACTCAATTGATTCTAATGGAGTCACTTTCACTTTATGTCAATGGAAGTGAAATCGGGATATGACTGCAGTTTCAGTTAACTCACCTACTGAATAAATTCAGTCTATTGATCAGGGCTTGGGGAGAGTTTAGAGCTGGAATTTGTATTTTGTATTCATAAAATACAGCTTCTTGTAATTAAAAACTTGGCAGGAGACATGATATTGCTGTTATTTGATAGGACATGACTGAAAAAGCAATGTGTTGGACTCCTGAACTGACAAAATTCACCATTTTGGGTCTACAAACTGCATATCATGTACCTGCCTGCTTTTAATTTGGGTCCACTTGTGATGACATGGGCCTGGTAGGTTGGATGGGTTACTCCTTATATGCAGAGGTAAGTGGTGTCAGGCCACACAGCACTGTGCTCCATCGCACAGCACACAGAGGAGCACTGCAATATGTTGAATAGCTGCTGTGTTAATCCTGCCTGGAAGACAGAGTCAACAGGCAACCCAAATTAAAATGCACATGCAGCTGAAATAAAACATTCTGGATCAGTTAAACATAAATTTAATGCTTTAATTCAGTAATACCATCTTTTGCCTTTCAATATGAATTCAGTTCTGCAGATTGCGAAAGACAAAGCAAACTGCTTATGGAACACAGAACAAAGTGCCACCTTCTAGATTTTTTCCTTAAATCCACTGCCTAAAAAAACCTTAACACCTTCCTCATTCCATAATTTCCTCATACATACATGCTATCGACTTCCAACTGTGATTATTAATTTAATGTCTATGTTGTAAAATGCCATTGCTTTTGAAACGGGAACATGTTGCCGGGCCAGTGAGGACCAGCGTTTGATTAACCAGGCGATGCCAAAGCAACAGATGACTGCTGAGTCCATGCTGCAGTTCATGTTCTCAGTGGGATATTTGTTTAAATTGTTTCTGTAAATCTGATCTAAACCTATAGGTTGCCAGAGAATCCATCAGCCAAGGGACTCAAAACTGCTTTGGGGAGGAGAAGTGAAAGGTGGATGGAAGAGCAGACTGATTCCAAAGCAGTCAAGGAAATGGCAGAAAATCACACATTTACAAATTGTGGTGTTTTTTTTCTTTTGAACTTTCTGTTCCTTAAGAATTCTTTCTCTTTTTTTTGTTTTTGTTTGTTTCAGCTCATATTTCAAGACAAGAACTAATACTGAAATATCAGAATATTCCTCAAGGCAAAATGTTTAATATTATTTCAGTCTATCTCTAGTGCTTATTTACTTTACAGAGGTATTTTGAGACTTAATTTAGGTCTAAGAAATTAAGAAATCTTTGGGTAAAAAGGACTTAAAAGAGCTAAGCCTGAATTTTCTTACAAACTCCACTAAATACCAGTTGTCCATGTTCACTCCTCTACCTTTCTTGAATACTTTTAGGACCTATTTCTATCATGTTTCTATCCCCTTTAGGCTTCATGCTTGCTTCAAAAGTGTTACATATGTTGTGATGGAGAAGCTGACTTTTCTGGAGAAAAAGGCAGTCAAGGAAGGAGGTGGACTTGAGCTTTTCACTGTGGTTGTTCATCTCCTGCAGTGTGCTGCTACTGTGGCTCCATGTCTACCCCAGCCTGCAGCCCAGCCACACCAGGTAAAGTCCATCACAGAATCACAGAATAGTTAGGGTTGGAAAGGACCTTAAGATCATTTATTTCCAACCCCCTGCCATGCACTGGGACACCTCACACTAGACCGTGTCACCCAAGACTCCATCCAACCTGGCCTTGAACACTGCCAGGGATGGAGCATTTATCACTTCTTTGGGCAACCTGCTCCAGTGCTGCAGAATGGAGAAACCTGCCCCTGTGAAAACATGTTTCTGAGACAAATACGAGTTCATAGAGCAGGAAAATCTAACACAACATGTGCTGCCTTTGGCTTGTTTGCAGATACCTAAAATATAAATCTGCAGTTTTCTGCCTGGAATGTTCTGTGTTGTTTTTTTCTTCTTTTAACTTCCCTAAGCAAGCTGCAAGTTTTTACATCTCCACCTCAGCTGCAGGAAGAGTTGGAAGCAGTTCAGATTTTGCTCTTAATGCTAAAGAAGAAAGGACAAGCCTGCATATCTCGATGTGAGAGGAGCTATCTCATTTGCATTCTTAGTTATAAGAACTTGTCACTGTGGTATATAAAAGCAGCATTTAATATATTTACTCTCCATGGAAGTAGATAAGTACTTTATCCCTGTTTTACATATGGCAAAGGGAAAACAGACAGACTGGAAGCTAGATATTCAAAATTTCAAATGACTAATTCTCAGAAAGCCGAGCTCAGGTGTCTGCTAAAATTAGCCTTGTTTAGGTTTATTATTATCATTATCATTATTATGATGATAATGACTGGACACCTGCTCGAGCAGCAGGTTAAATTGTATTAGTCAGTGTCTAAATATACACAGAAAATAAAATCAGCTTCTGACTATAGCGCTTATCATCTCAGGATGAAACAAGAAACCAAACTGAGATGTGGACAGACTGAGGAGCTACAGAGGAGTAAGACACACAGCTACACAATGTTTCCAATCCAACATTCTCAACAGGCATCACAGAGATTTTATGAGCAATTTGCACAATCGATCTAAGATTCCTCTTATATTAAATATATTTTTATCTTTATTGATGCGTGTGTGTACACATAAAAAATATGCAATACAATTTCACAGAGATTTGCAAGAAACATTTTCCACTCATGAAAAACACCAGATGAAAAGCACAAAGGTATCTTGTTGAAAGTACTGCTGAAGGTTAGAGCAAGTCCAGTGGAGGCCACAAGAATGATCACGGGCTTAAGCAGCACCCTTATGAAGACAGGCTGAGAGCATTGGGGCTGTTCAGCCTGGAGAAGAGAAGCTGCGTGGAGACCTCAGAGCAGCTTCCAGTGTCTGAAGGGGGCCTACAAGGATGCTGGAGAGGGACTCTTCATCAGGGACTGTAGTGGTAGGACAAGGGGGGATGCATTTAAACTGAAACAGGGGAAGTTCAGGTTAGATATAAGGAAGAAATTCTTTACTGAGAGGGTGCTGAGGCACTCGAAAGGGTTGCCCAAAGAAGTGGTAAATGCTCCACCCCTGGCATTATGTGGCATCTCTGCACATGGCAGAAGGGTTGGAACTAAATGATCTTAAGGTCCTTTCCAACCCAAACTATTATATGATTCTATGATCTCTAGCTGGTAAATAAGACAGTGGGTAGGCAATAGGTCATACAGATCCTTGAATCCGAAGACTGATGGCTTTGTTTAATGCTATGTAAGGGAACTGAGACTATCAGAAAAAAAACCCCAAAATATTTCAGGAGAAGGCTAAGAGAAGCAACATCCTTAAAAGCAAAGTTATCAGATGATACTTCACAGACCAAAAAGGTGACTATCAAGTAACTGAGCTGTGGCTTGAACATGGCAGGCAGAACTCAACTGATATGAATGGGAGATGCTGAAAAAGGCCTAGGGGTTGTCGTGCACACCAGGCTGAGCATGAGTCAGTGTATCTGCATCAGGAAGACAGCCAAACTGCGTAATGGGCTCCATTAGGACAGGAAATCAAAATAAATTAGCATCTTCCTTCACTTAGTCCCAGTGAGGCCACACCTGGAATAATGGGTCCAGTTTGGGGACCTCCTTAATTCAAGGAGAGAAACTGGATTTGATGCTGCAGAGAGCTGCCAAGGTTATTGCTGGCCAGGGCAAATGACTTTAAAGAAGAGTTTGAGAGAACTAGGCTTGTTTAATCTGACAAAGAGGAATCATTAGAGAGGTTTAATAGCAGCCTACAGCTTTTGGAAAAGGATGGGGGAAAGTAAGTAGTTACGGTGAACATGGAATCCAAATCCTTGGATATTTCCTAGACTTGCTAGACTTGTAACATTACTACTGAATTGCCTATCAGGTGTGGGTCAAGGTAACAGAGAAAGTGCACAGGCTCTCAAGGACAGTGGTACCTACCTAAACTGCTACAAATTCCTGACCAGTTCCATCTATCAATGTAAAAGATACATGTAAAAAGAAGACCACAAGTTTAAAATACTGGAGAACTTGGATCTGCATTGACTCAAAGTGGAAGTTCGTGAGATCGAGTACTCATAAGAACAAGCAATAAAGAAACCGATTCTTTATGTCTGGGAGTTTTAAAACATGATTGAACATCTTTCTGTAAGATACTAATGAAACACTCTGAAGTGACATCTATTGGAGAAAATGGACATACAGGGGGCATCTTATGATGATTTCTTCAGGGTTTATGCATGTGCAAAACTATTAGGGACAAGTCCAATATAATGTAATAGCATCAGTTAGCCATGCAGCCCTATTCAAGATCTGGCTGTTAGCGTTGAAGTTATCTCCACTCGGTGGCAAACAATACATAAAGAAAGTGAAAAAGTGGAGCACAGAACTTGAAAATGAAACCTCAAGAATGTGAGAACAATCCTATGAAAGCTGAAGTTTGCCTTCCTGCATCACCCTAAGAACACGATGGCCTCTCAGACATCTCTTTCCCCAGGGGCACAGGTTTCAATTTGCACCAAGCTTCCAGAAACTATTCAGTAAAGTATCACAAAGCTACTAAATCCTCTGGGGCTTAAGCAGGCCCCAGTTTAACTCCCACTGGGTACAGGAAGAAAGAAAGTGATAATTAAAAAAGAATGTGGGAAAGCAACAGACATCCATTTGAAATGGTGCCTGATGCCAGGAAAAAAGGTGTGTTAATGGCCAAAGTAATAGATGAAATCATAGCAATGGTAATAATAAAAATCTTCACCAGAAGGTACCCTTAAAGGACAGCTCTCATCCAGAACTGAATGGAATGATCTACCTCTAATGCCAATTACCAATGTTAATTAGCACAGTCCTTAAAAATCTGTTCCTTGAAGAAGCCCTTTAGATAATGTAATATGCCAGTGTGATTCAAAGCCCTTACTTTTTCATGCTGCAGATTCTTAAAGCATCCACCCTCTGTTCAGTGCTAGCACTGCCAGGAAGAGATAGAGCAGCAGCTCATGCAGGTACAATCTCTCTGTAGCAATTAATCAATGGTTGGTAAAAGGTAAGGAATGGCCTTTTGAAATAATAATAACAACATTAATAATAACCCTGGTGGTGGTGATGATGGTGGCGATGAGAGATGTAGTAAGCTACAGAAAAAAACCTTCAAGTAATAAATATGTCAAAGCAATAATAAATAAACTGAAGAAAACTACAGGAACTAGTTAAGGTGGCAAAACCATCTAGGCAACAAACTACTTTGCCAAGTTTAGACTTCAGGAAGGGTTTCTCAGTCTGGAGCTATTTCTTCATGCAGACTGCTGGCTCTAGTGGAGAGTTTATGTGCCCATGTGGGCATGTTCCTTGCAGGTGTCTATAGATGCTGCATTTCTGTTCAGAGAAGCGATAGTCATGATTGGTATATTTGATGGTTTTGGGATGAGTCAATTTGACAGTACTTGTGCTACCCAGGCAAAAATTTCTCCTACACTTCTTGGATGTGGCAAACTAATTGCTAAAGCCAGCACAGTAAGTGGGATGCCTCCAGGAAGCACCACACTTGCTGTGTGCACACAAACTGTATGGTTGAGCTCTACACAGTAAAAGCAGCTTAGCCAGAACTTCAGTGGATTGCCAGACACCTGCAAAGCCTCAATACGTGTAGTAAATGTGATATTCTTTCAGGTTTGAAACTTGTCTTGATGACAGAAGAGGACTTGCCCATCAAAACATGAATGGTTGCAGTCTGTATTTGTCTTTTTGAGCCCTTGACTTCTGCATGTTTATTATTTAAAATTAAAACCAGGAATAGCTTAATTTCAATTTCAATTTTAATTTCCTGGAACAGCCAACTGCTGTAAGGCTACAAGTGTTCAGATACGAGTAACCTACGGGTACAGTAGTACCTATAGAGGTAGGTAATTGTAGATTTAGTTGATGAAACGTTGTATTTCCCTAAAGACAGACATAGGTGCAAAGAAAACAGGTAACAGAGAAGCTATTTTATGAGAAGGGACTAAAACAGTTTACTCGCTTAACAAGATGAAAGTAGATATGGGATGTGATTTCTACATATACAAAATATCCTTTCCCCTTCTTGTTCTTTATAATTATTCATTAATCCTAAAACAAATAAACTGGTCATCAACATCTTTGGAGTGGACATTAGTCAGGTATTTATTGGTTCCGGAGTAAGGTGTCATAATAGCTCTCCAATGAAAAGACTAATGAAGGGAACAGAGACTAACAATGAACTAAGATCTCCTGGAGTGAGCGTACTGCAAAATCCAAAGTAGATTTAGGAAGGAACTTAACCACTGTGACAGGACATCTACGTCTGTATTCTGCCAAAATACTGCCAAACCCTGGGATCTCCAAGGAATTAGCTTTTCCGGCTTGCTGTGTTCCAGTTCAAGACTAAGCTAGAGCAGGGGGAGGATCTAGTTTTAAACATAACACCAGAAAGCAGCAAATAGACTATGGGGACCTGTGGAATCTGGGTAGGCTTAGCTCTGCTATCGTGTTTTCTTTTGTCCTTTGGATGGCTGTCGGATGTCCTTACTGGTCTTCTTTCCAGTGCCATTCCAAAGTGACTTGATATCACCGTACAAGCTCTTCAGTTGATTTAGGAAATATCTTTTCCAAGTGGCAATGCTTATTATTACTGAACTTTCCAAGTGCTTCCCCTTTGCTGTCTTTGCTTCTGCTCTCTTTTTCTGATTTTTAACATGACACCAAGAACCTCATGTTTTCAGGACTTGTTTTTCAGATAAAGTTCATATAGCAGTGCCTAAAGCCTGGAAGCTCTTCAGATCTCACCAGCTGAGATTTCTCTTGGCATTGTAACATCCCTTGCTGGCACACAGTCAATGAACCCTGCTAATATACCATCAATCCTGTCTGGCCCTGGAGAAAGGAGAGTGTCGGGACTTGGCCAGAATACTACTGTGTTTGGCTTATTCCCAACCGGAGTTGTTTAAAACAGTCCCCAGGCTGCTTTAACGCATGCCAAAGACAGCTTGAAAAACAGTGAGCTGACTCTCTGAGCCACCCCATTTCCTGCACCTTCTGTGCCTGATGGTCTCTGGGCACATCAGGCAACAGGGACCAGGCAGCTCCTCTGATCCACTGCCACTGACAAACTTCAATACCATCAAAGCTTCCCAACATAGCTATCGCACTGTCAAGTAGCTAAAGCACACGAGTAGATGGAATTCTACAGAAACCATGAGGGAAACAGAGTTGAAAGTTTCAGATATGCAAACCACTGTCTTTATACCATTATGCTTTAGAGTGCTGTGAAATGAAACTATATCCTGAACTCTGCACACTGCTGATGCATACGTGTATATCAGTCTAAACCACCCTTCTTCAGAGGCATTAATTGCCACTCAGTGATTTCCCTCTTCCTACAATGAAACAGAGGTGTCAGTGATTTCCCTCTTCCTACAATGAAACAGAGGTGTGTGCACTAAGTTCCCTTTTTTTCCACAGTCACTGTGGAACCAGTGGGCAAATGCAGCCTTTGGAGTTTGAACCTTGTTCCTTAAAACCCTGGCTTTATAGAGATCTTTTTAAAAGGTGCAAAACGAGTAGAAAAAGCTGTTGTTCCTGTTTGTGAGCGTTTTATACTCCCTGTGCACTCTCCGCATGATTGTAAGCGGTGCCATAAGGCAACAAGGTGTCTTGGCTGAGACTTAACAACAGAATATATTCAAAAGTCATTCATTCCCCTCCACTAAACTCAGCTGATTTATTCCTTAGACCTACTGAAATCAATATGAAAAGGCTATCTTTTAAATGGAAATAGTTCTTTTTTCAGACACCGAGCCATCACCATGACAGTGTCCATTTTCCATGCTCAGCTGAACCTGTACATGCCTGCCTGGCAGCTTCTCTGACTTAGCATGGGCAGGGAACGTGCACTTAGCATTGCTGGGAATGGTTATTCTGAACATCGTTGCAGGGGTTCTTATTGCCAAGGAACATGGGAGGGCTTGTTATTCCTGAAATTCAACCTGCCACTGAGCTCAGGGATTAACCTTA
This sequence comes from Nestor notabilis, assembly GCF_000696875.1. Classification (NCBI taxonomy): domain Eukaryota; kingdom Metazoa; phylum Chordata; class Aves; order Psittaciformes; family Psittacidae; genus Nestor; species Nestor notabilis. The sequence goes on along the minus strand of NW_009924715.1, from coordinate 4,934 downwards.
TTTTGCAAGTGGATTTTGGCAGCTGTGGCTGGTAATTCTGTAGCTTTTGTGGTTTTGAGTTTGTTGGGTTTAGTTCTGTTTTTAGGTTGTTTTTCTTTTTTTAATAAATACACAGTAGCATCTTTCTTGGTACTCTAATTCAGGCTTGGTCTTATGAAAAAAAAATCTATTTAAAGATAGCACCATGGTGTGCTTAATAATAGTGCTAGAGATGTTAACAGCTGTCTAGTATTGTGATGTGTAAGAAAAGGCTGAGAGAGTTGCGTTTGTTCAGCCTAGAGAAAAGAAGGCTCAGGGGACACCTTATCCTCATGTTCCAGGATTTAAAGGGTGGCTACAAAGAAGATGGAGACTCCCTTTTTACAAGGAGTCCTAGGTAAAAGACAAGGAACAATGGGCACAAGCTAATCCTGGGGAGATCCTGATTGGACACAAGGGGAAAATTTTTCACAGTTAGAACAACCAGCCACTGGAATCATCTCCCAAGGGAAGTGTTGGACCCCTCAGCATTGGACACTGTTAAGACTGGGCTGGACAGGATGCTGGGCATCTAGTCTAGGTCATGCTTTGCCTGGAAAGGTTGGATCAGATGATCCTTGGAGTCACTTCCAACCTATTTTATTCTATGCTGTGGTCTCTGTACTCTGCAGACCCAGGGACCATAAACCTTTCAGGACATGGACCTTGTCTTCTCCTACTTGCTTTTTCAAATTCCATACACATATAACGTTAGGACTAAAGAGTGGCTTTGGACAAGTACGATTCAGTATTTAACAAAGTATTCTATTTATAAACTATTAAAAATGTTTACCAATTTCTCTGTCATTACATATCTGTGCCTTTATTATGGTTATATCTTTTTTTTCTATTAACCTTCCCTTGTTTTCCTCCTCCCATTCCTCCATCTGCAAGAATCATTCTTGGGCTTTGACCACTGTTTATCTTTGAATCCTTGGGTGAAGCATTTGCCCAGCCCACATCTTCAACACAGACATACCCTGAATGCTCTGATGTTACAGCACTTTCTAGAAGGATAAATAAGCTAACAGGCAAATATTTAAAGAGGGTTAATCAAACACATGGGCATTTGCGTCTCAATAACCTAAGCCCTAATTCAGCATTGGCACAGCCTTGTGTATCTACACACCACTATCTCCACAAAAAGGTTCAAAACATTTTTACATCAAACTGTTGCCAAAACTGCAGCTTGGTCTAGTGGAAGGTGTTCCTACCCGTGGCAGGGGGTTGGAACTGAATGAGCTTTAAGGTCCCGTCCAACCCAAACCATTCTATTATTCAATGATTCTATGATATATATTACTCTGCTTTTGTTATCTGTGTAATCCTGAAATTCCTCATATTGTTATCTGGGGAGAGGAGTCAGGGTAAGCCTGGCTGTATGCATACCTTAACAGACACAGTCAAAACAAAGGCAGGATCTGCAGGGTGAGCCAGAGGAATAATTATGCAATCATAAATAAACACATCGCTTTCAGTACAAAGGAGTTTCTGCTCTGGGTCAGACCAGTGACTCATTATATACAGAATGCAGTCACTGGCAATAGCAGACATGCAATGCTTTTGAGGAAAATATAAGAAGTCTTTCACAGTATAACTCCCTTTATTCTAGCAGCTAATGCATAAGCTTTTGCCCTAAAGCAGAAGTTTTGTATCCAAAAAGAAGGGAGGTGTGCGTGCAGCTTGGTCTCCTTCCAGAACACATTCAGACTGCGGCTAAGGAATGTACCCAGCCATAGAGCCAGGCTTGACACGCAGTCCCAAAGGTGTTCTGCTGGCAATGCATTTCACAGGCTACATATCCTCCTTCTACCACATGCTCTCTGCATTCTTTTAATTTCTTAGTTTTCTCCCTTATTTTTTTTTTACGTGCTAAGGCACTCTGAAACATGTTTTACTTTCCCTGTGTCATTCATTGTTCTATGCTCACAGCCCATATTGTTCATCTCTGAAAACATCTCCTACTAAGCCTTCCCATTTCACAAGTCTTAAAGTTTTCACATTCAAATCAAAAAGTAAAAATTTACTTACACTGTGCTTTTAAATCACAAACCAGGTAAGGTGGGTGAAAGCTTCTACGCAGCACATGAAATAATAAGAAATTGCCTCTTGTGAACAAATAAATAAAGCCATGAAGTGTGGCTGTGCTTCTTTGCAAAGAAAAAGGCCTTAGAGGAACGTGGGTTTGTGCTAATCAGTCATGCAATCTACGTATGGCATTTGATGGATTATCTATTATGCTTGTTTGAGTAAATACAATAAATTGTGTTTAAGAACTCCTTCCAAAACTACTTCTACTTGAAGTAGAAAATGGGAAAAGACAGCAACCAAAAGTTGAAACTGTTCTGTTTTGGCAGTCGTGAAGCCAGCAGACTTGTGAGCAGAAGCCAGCAGACAAGGAACATAAAACATGGGAAGGCAGTGATCACCCTACAAAGCTGCTGTTGTGAACTGGCGTACTGAGTGCTCAACCATGGGCTGCACATGCAGTGGTGCCTTGAGTGCCACAGGCAGGCATTTGGGTAGCACTGTGAAATGTCACAAAGGGAAAAGAAATGCAGGCTGCAAAAGGAGTCTTGTAAGTGAGACAAGAACGAATGATTCAACAGAAAACCCCAAAACATACCTTCTTACTTGGCAGGGTCTTTAAAAATAAATGAACAAATAAATAAATAGAAATAAAACATATAGAAAGAAGCTGGGCAAGAGAAAGCAGGCTCTCTGCTTCAACTGTTTCATCACACACAATCTGCATGTGAGCAGGTCAGTAATTGAAATCTTGGACAAAGATAAGTATGACATTATAAGAAGTAAAGCACTTCTGTTTAAAAGCTGTGTAAAGACAGGCTACCAGGACTCCATCCTTGGGGGAATGTAGGCTAAAGCTGACTTGCTTTCAAATACTGCATTTGGGGTTTTGCTTATGGCTCCTAAGGTTATTGCTGGGACCTTCCAAAGCCTTTTGGTGCTGGTTTATAGCCTGAACAGGATCCCTCAGGATCCTTTCTGAGCTCCATGCTGGGAACATCAATTGTGACCCCCATTCTCTCCAGTGAAGCATCAGAGCAGTGTTCTCTGGAACCCTCTGTACATCTCCTTGTATTATCCCCTCCTCAACCAAACATACGATGCTCACCGGTGATACAAAACTACGCTATAAGGAGGGTGCCAATTACTTGAATTTTGCAGAGAGACAAAGGTGGAATAGGTCCTAAAATATTAACTCTTATCAGAACACAGTGATTGCTTTCTGGATAGCTACAGTGTAGTTTAAGGATCATAGCAATCAAAGTACCACCCAGTGTTTCAAAGCCAACTGTCTGCTGACTACCAAGAGTTTGGACATGATGAAATGAATACAAGTGCCTTTTAGACCAGAAATACCAGGCCTGTCTGCTGCCACTCATACAGACAGGAAAGTTATAATACCAGGAACACAGGCTCTAGATCGGATGCAACACATGTAAAACCTAATAACAAGAATGAGCTGTCTAGATCAGATAGTCCGTCCCATCAAAATAATAGTAGCCTGCATTTCATGGGACATTCACTGCAATTCCCAGTTTACTGAATTTTAATGTCCCTCCTGCACTGCGCTTTTCTTATGACTATGTCCCAAATTCCTGCTTGAATCTGTATGGTTTGGTACTTCGCTTCTATAGATTTCCTGCCAGCTTTCTTTTTTCATTGTACGTGATACTCATTTGATGAATTTTCCCATGTTTCTGCAAGCCAGGAACATCAAAACCCACCTTGATTCTTTGCAATATAACAGGATCTTGAAGAGATAATGATGAGGTATCTCCCAGTAAAAGAGAGAGGGAATTCCCTTATTCATTCAGAAGCCTCTGGGCCACCCTGTCCAAACAGAATTGCTGGCCAGAACTCACAAGAAAAGGAAAGAGAGATAAGAAATCTCTGAAGGGTTTTCCAAGGTGGATTCAAGCAGTTTCCTTGAGGCTCTGGGGTTAATATGTTTTACTAAAGGGCTGGTCAAGGTCTCTGCATGAATTGTCCCTGCTTGTTGCTGATTGTGTCCCTAGATGATTAAATCACTTCAGTGCTTCAGTTGCCTGGGCAGTTTTACAGAGTCAGCTGTCAACCCCAATACCGGAAAGGCACCAGCACTCTCTTTCTCAAGCCAAATAGTAAGTATGTGGTCTGGGCCCTGAGGTGCTGAAATAAATGCACAAACACGATCTTGCAGATGCTCAGTGGATGGTTGAAGAGCTCATTCCTGTGGTCAGAGAGCTTGGCTGAGGCTTTGCGAGCAAGCAGTAGGCAGGGTGAGGGGTATCATCAGTGGAAGGCTCACCTCATCCATCTCCTGTGACACTGTGTTCATTTATCTTCAAAAAGAAAACTAAGATCAAGTTGCAGAGAGCCCTTAAATCGCACTGCTTTCTGGACTAGCCTTCACCGGGGTGCATAAATGGGCTCTGTTTGTGTTGTTCCCATTCAGAATGCAGCCAAAGACACCCATGCTAGTATCCTTTTCATACCAGTACATATTCATGCAGAGCACTGTAGCTAAAGGTTTTTCTGTGCCAAACTGACATGGAAGAGTGTATTAGCAGTTAGGGGTAGCAGGCAGCTTCCAGATAGTTATTGTCAGTTGTTCCTGTGCTCAGTGAGATTCTCATACCAATGGCCTGTCTGCAGCCTCAGATGTTGCCTGGCTTTCCAGGAACAGAGCATTTTTCATCCTGAATTCCCCTTATCACTGCTGCTCATTCAGCTGCATAATCCTCTCCTGTTTTGCCTCGTACTCACAACCAGCAACCAACAAACTACAGCTGGTCCCAGCCGAAGCCTTTCTCAAGTATTATCAGGATATTTCTTTTGGCAGCTTGCAGGGAAGCAACACAGCTTTGCAAAGGCTGTGTAACACTGCACCCCAGGTCCAAACCTGGTGC
>NW_009924714.1:0-10193 GCF_000696875.1 Nestor notabilis | reverse complement strand
CGGATTGATGTGGGGGTGTCCTCTCCCCATGGATGTCACAGCCTCTCCGTCCAACATCCAAGTGTCTCTTATGGTGTCCCAGCTGCTCCTGAAGATCATCTGTTCTGCAGCCCATTGTTCCTTGTGCTTCTCCCTCTCTACCAGATCAGGATTAAGCTTTACACCTTGCTGGCTTCGCTGGTTCCCTGTGGAGGTGGCAAATCTCACCACCGGCTGTGGCCTTGGCTCCGTTGATTCCCTGCCTGCCTCCCCTCTGCCGTGGGAGATTCCCTGCATTATCCTCCTCCAAATCCCTGTGACGTCCACAGAGCACTTGACTGGGATTAGTGTGTCATGTGGAGGCTCTTACCCTGCTGCTGACCTGTGCTTCCCCTTCTGCCACTCCTTTGGCTTCTGACTCTTCCCTGCCTGTGCCGCTGGTGGCCGCTCCGGGGCCGGTATTCCCAGAGGTCTGTGAGGAACGTTGGATGTGATTCATACCTTTCTCTGCTCAGGCACTAACTTTTCCGTCACAGTGTTGTTGCCTGCACACTGCCCTCTCCGATAGCATCTCTGACACCTTCCATGTTTCCCTAAAAAGGATTTTTCACCAAATCCTCGCTATTTTCAGAGCTATCATTGAAACTAAAGATTCTGTAAGTTCTGGGGAGCTGGTGAGGCCAGCAGCTCAGTGTGAGAGGGTCACAGTTCTCCTGGGTGCATCACTGGCCTCCTCTTCCGTGCCTGTTGTGTATTTAAACCAATAACCAGCTCTTTCTCCCCAGGCAGACAGCTGTGTAGTGCCCTGAGCGTGATCCCTGTGGTTTCCTTCAGGCCATTGTACTCTTGGCCCCGGTGATGCGTGTTTCCTTGTTGCCGCCCTGCTTGAGTTTCCTGCTTCCTTCTCCCTTGGCAGCGGGTGCCCCTGGATCAACACCAGTTTGCTGGGACAGCAAGTTGCAGACTGTTGTTCAAACAAGAGAGCAGCAAGGAGCGGTGTTGTCTTCCCACAGCCTTTGGCATTGACGAAGCGCAGCTGAAAGCCTCCAGCTCTCCTTTCAGGTCTCCAGGAGGATGCAGCAGCTTTGGCAGGGACTCAGAATCAATTTGTGAGCAGAATTTATTAGGAAGATGGAAAACTGAATGTGATGCCAGGATAGATTTGAGGTGCTCAGGCTTGTTAGCATTGAGATGGCTCAGAGGTGGTGTTTTCGGTGAGGGTTCAGTCCTCAGGGCTGTTTTACCAAAGGAGAATGAGATCTGGTTACCCAAAGCTGGGGTGTGTCAAGCTCAAAGTGGAAACAAGCTGCAGAGTTTACTGAGTTAACCATTAGAACCCTTCATCCTGGGCTGGGTTGGATGGGATTGCCTGAAATCCTGCTTTAGGTTTGAGGCTGTTTGAGCGAGAGATGATTTGGTTTTCTTGCAGAGAGAAATCAGTGACAGGATTTTCTTGATGATGCTTCTGACACGGGTGATGCCCAGAATCTGACCTGTCGTCTCTGAGTAGCCATACCTGGGCTTCACAGTTTCAGGTCCCTGCTTAAAAACACGAGTTGATTTCAGTTGCTGTGAGCTAACTATCTTCTCTCTCCTTTTGAGGTGTCAAGAGTTGTTTTCCCAGTAATTTGGACCTTTCCAAAGCGCCCGCTTGCCTAATGCCATGAATATTGCAGTGAACAATGTGGAAGAAAAAGCTGTCCATTCCTGGTCAAGAATTTCCTCTGCAGGACAGAAAGTGCTGGAGGAAGCCCTCCGAGTCTTCAACCCCATGTCCAAGGACCTTTCAGACACAGAGACCCAGCTGGTGGCCTTCATTCAGAGCCTGAAGGAGGAGGGCTACCAGCCCACCATTCTGAGGAGTAAGGATGTGTACGGGTACAGCTCGTGCACGGCAGACACACCAACTCACACAAAGGAGAGCAGCCCACAGCACTGTGCCAACACCACGAAGAGTCCAGCCAGAAACACCACAGCCGCGGCAAAGGTGTCTGCTGAGCGCACCAGCGTTCCAGTGAGCTCTCTGAAAGTCTCCACTCAACCTGTCCCGAAAGGGGATTCCACAAATCTCCTCTTGAGCTCCTTGAAGCAGACAAAATCCAGCACATCCAAGGCTGCAGCAGTGGGCTTCCCTACAAACATGTATCCTGACGTGTATCCAGCCATGAGACTGTCAGTGGTTCTGGAAGCTCTGGTGCCGCTGAAAGCCACCGCATCCTGTTTGGAGTCCAAGTACACACGAGGGCGTCTTGGGATCTCGCCCTCGGATCTTCAACTCCTCAAGGCTCCGAGTCCCCCGAGGAAGTTTCCTTCAGGCAAAGCAACTAAACTAACCGAGGGTAAGGGCTACAAGCATTTGATAAAGAAAGCACCGGATTCTGCCACCCTGGCTTTAAATCTCCTGAAGGGACCAAAGGGTGGAGTGCTGCAGGAGAGCAACGCTTGCAAAGCCTCGGGAGTCCTCAATGGGAGAGTCACAGGCAGCTCATCGCAGGGCTGCACCACAGCACCACAGGCCAAGACCTTGAAAATCAAAGATAAGGAGGCTCTGGTGGGGAAAACAGAGTGGAAGGACAGCAGCTCTTACCGGGAGAGCACTGGGCAGAAGAAGAGAAGAGCCACAGAGGCGAGGGAAGCACCGCAGAGGAAGAAAGCAAATACCATTCCTGCCCGAAACAAACCTCGACAGGCTCAGAGCACTTTGAACCTGCTGAAATTCCGGGCCATCAAGGTGGGCAACTCTTCCTCTGACGAGGAAGTGAGGAGGAGAGCACAGAAGATTCTTAGGGTCAACCTGTCCCCGGTGATCCGAATTCAGCCCTTGTCCCACGCTCACAGCGTCCCCTGAGGGTCTTCACTTTGTCACTTTCTCCTTTTGTAAGTAAGTAAATACAAGCCCAGCACCAGAGCGTGGAGAGGTTGGAGACTGGAGTTCTGGTGCCTGGGGGTGACCTGTTGACTGACCTGCAGACAGAGCAGCCTGCTCCTGTGCTGCTCCTGCCTCCTCTGCTCTGCAGAGCTGACTGCAGAAGCACAAGGACCCGTTGGGGACGGTGACATGAGCCCGGCAGGTCGGAGGGCTCGCTTCCCACCTCGGGAGGTGGCAGGCTGAGCTCTCGTGCAGGGGGAGGACACGGGACTTTCTCACGACATTGGTGCACTGTGATATTGCTCTTTTTTCAAGCTGTACATTTACTGGGTTTATTTTGATCAAATTTTATAACTTTATATATCTATATATCCATATATGTGCACATGGCCCAGGAGCTGTGGGAAGATGCACTCCCTCCATCCCTCTGGGATTGGGTTTGATAGCTTTTGTTCCCCTTCAGCCAGTGTTTTGTTGGAAGGTGCCAGGATTTCTCTGTGATCCAGTGTTGTGACAGCTTGTTCTGGGCTCTACTGAGCAGCTGAGAGGCAAGCAGAGCTGTAGACACTTGATTGTCTCCAGAAATGCCACGCAATTTGGAGAATTAGCAGTTCATCATTAACTGTAGTTTTAAACTTGGTTTTGGTATTACCTCTGCATAGAGGGGGAGTGTTATGGGGCTGTTGCCTGCAAGTCTCTCGGTGCCTCTTGTGTTTGTTGATAGCAGAAGCTCTGAACTCGTGGTAGGGGTTTGCCTCCAAAGAGCGATTCCTCCTCAGCACCCCGTGTTGTTCTGCTCTCCTGCGCCCTGGGTGCAGCCGTAGAACATGAACTGTGACTGTCAGAGCCGAAGGGCTGGGGTTGTGAGCAGGAGCTGTGTAGTGTCCTGCTCACCTTGTGACTGCATTGCTGTTGCTGGATGTTTCAGGAGCAGGTTCTAGGCAGAGAAGACACAGGCTGCGTTTGAATGTATTAGATACATCCTGCTGTTCCCAGAGCTCGGTGGGGTACTTGAGCCTGAATCAAAGCAGAAAAGCAAAAGATTTGACAGAGTTGATGCCAGCACTAAAACAGATTGTTTCTCTCTGCGGTTTGTGGGGGTGAAGCAGTAGGAGGGGAGATCAGCACCGTGTTGTGATGGGTGACAGCTTTGCTGTGCCATCTGGGATGTCATGAGAAGGTGTGTGGCAGGTGTGAAAGCTCCCGGAGCGCGGGCTCTGCGCATCCCCAGGAGGCAGTGTGGAACCTCCTGCGCCGGGGGCATGCTGTGGGATGCCGTAGGATGCCGTAGGATGTGAACACAGGCTCTGTGCTGGTGGAGGTCAGGTCTGCTCTCCACTGGGAGGGATCTGTGAGCTCCAGGAGAAACATCACGTTGGAGCAGTAGGTGCTCTCCCTGTCACCTGTGAGGGATGGTCTCCGATGAGATGATCTGTGTTGGGAGGCTGCAAAAGCAGAACCCGGCGGCTTGAGGAGAGGAAGCAGCGTCAGGCCAGGCTCCGTGCAGCCAGGTCTCTGCAGCACTGGGCCAGTAATCCTGGACCAGCTCCAAATAGCAGTTATCTGATCTAGTAATCTCTGTGGACATTGGATGAAGGGATGAGCTCCCCTGGGAAGCCTCAGCTCCTCACGTTCCAGCCTCTCCCTAGCACCTGGCTGCATTTCAGTGCTTTGTAAAAGGGGTCAGTGCCTAATCCCCAGCTCAGAGAGGAAAACCATGGCACGGAGAGGAGAGGGGAGGTTGATGAGCATCCTGAGGCACAGCCAGGGTTCTCCCTCCTCACCCAGCTAGAGCAGGGTGGAGGTTCTCCCTCAGGGTGTGAGTGCAGGCTCTGAATCACACACTCGGGCTCTGTGTGGTTTTACTGCTGCTGTCAGCGATCATGGCTTGCAGTGGTTGGGACTGACCTGTGAATGCCGCTGGTTGGCTGCAGATGAGGAGGAAATATTTACTTCTGTGGTTTGAAACGCCCTGGCAGAGAGTTCCCTGTCCCGACGTGCTGCTGGATGAACAGGGGCCTTCTGTCACTGTTTACCAGCCAAAAATTGCTTTGTCCCTTTTGCTCCCGCTCCTTCAGACCTTTCTCATTCCCACGCTCCCAAATGCCAGGTCTGGAAGTCTTGCACTCGAGTTTCTCTTTTTGGCTGTTCTGAGGAGGGCTCTGAGCTCCTGCCTGTAGTATCGCTGTCTCACAGGCTGCTCAGCAGCTTCCCTCTTCCCAGCCCCTTATAAGGACACCAAGAGCTGCCTCTGGAGCCTCTTCCTGCAGCACAGACATCCCAGCCCGGCCTCTGGTGGGAAAACAACCGTGCATCAACCAGGCTGGTTCGGGTTGGGTGTTTCCTCCAGCCTGAGCAGGAAGCTGAGCACCTGAGGCCGTGTCCCTCCTCTTCGCGGTGTCTCTTCCCCAGCTGCACTGCCGCCTGCCTCCCCGCTCTCCTCCATCACCTCTTGTTTTTCACAGCTTGGGCTTTTGCCAGTCAGGGACTTGGCTTGTGCTGTTCCTTAACACATCCAGCAGAACATCCTGCCTTAGTGCTGCCATGCCTTTCCCAGCACTGAGCTCAGTTTGCTAATGCCTGGTGGTGATGTCCTTCCCAGGCCACCAGCAAGAGGTCTTCTGCTCCACAGGGAGAGATGAGCATTAGAAATGCTTCTGTGTCACTGAGGCTGCTGCAAGGGAAGCGAGCACCCCATTCCATGCTCCAGGGGGCTTGCCCATCACCAGTGCAGTCTCTGTCAGCCCTTCTGCTTGTCTCTTGACAGGCTGCAGGGCCCCTGAGCACCTGGGCAGTGCTCAATTCTCTGCCCTCCTGATGCCTCCTCTTCCCCCTTGCAGGTAGTTTGGGAACTTGGCTGGAAGGATTCCAGTCTAGATTCTAGATTCTTCTAGTGGAAGGTGTCCCATGTCAGGCTGTTGGAATCAGATGATCCTTAAGGTTCCTTCCAACCCAAACCAGTCTGTGATTCTATGATTGCAGCTTGTTATTCACAGAGGGGCTTTACAGCCCTTGGTGCCAGTGTCATCAACTGCTGCCTGTCGTCCAGCGCAGGCAGATGTGTGCCTGCAGCCTGTCACTGGTTGGCTCCGGGGTCCTTTGTCTCATGACTGGGTCTGGATGCTCCTAAAGTCCTGGATTTTCAACACTGATGTGCAAGAGGCTGCCTAAGACCTGGTCTAACCAGAGCTCTCCCTTCCACCCCATGTTACCCTATGACAGCAGACTTGCCTTCCAGGGACCTGCACAGCAGAGCAAGGCACACAGAAACTCGTTGCCTGGGGTGCTGTGGTCTCTGCCGCGTGCAGGTTGTTCAGACCTGTTTCTGTATTAGTCACTTTGAATTCATCCAAGTGCCTAACCTGGCCTATGCTGTTCCTGGGCACCGTGACAGCTGAGAGAGCTTTGGAGGCTCTCTTAGGAATGCTTTTACCACATGGATTTGTGCCACCATCACTTCTAGAAGCACTTCAGCCAGCGGTCAGAGGGCTGCTCTTCCAACTGATGGTTTTGGGAACTGGTTTTCCTTTTATTCAGCTGCCAAGAACCAAGAGTTTGTGCTTCGCCTCGACCAGACAAGGTCCCTGAGCTTCCTGCGTGCCTCAGATGTCCGTGGGGAGAGCAGCTCGCCCGGCAGGCGCTGGAGGGGAAGCTGACATCAGATACCACTGAAATCACATTATTAACTGTAGAAATGTTTTGTAGCTCATGTCCACTCTGATCACATTTCACCATCTGCCACCGCTTTGACTTGGAGAAGTTTCTCCTCGGCCTCTTCCCTGCAAGCCAGCCAGTGTGGTGCTGCTGCTGCTTCCAGACTGCTTGGTCCCCCCCCACCAGAGCCAGCTTGTACAGGATTTCTTAAGCACTTTTCTGCAAAATAAGAAGGGATTATTTTGTTATTCCTGGTTTGTAGCCCAATAGCGGTGTTTCGGTGCGAGGAGGAGGAGATGTGCTCCCCTCATACACCAGCAGCTCTTCTCCACCAGCTCCACTGGTGGAAGACCCCCAGCTCCCACCGTGGCTGGTGGGCTTTGGATTTTGGGCTTGTGAACAGAATTTTAGCCCTTTCAGCTGTGACTTGTGCTGTGCTTATGGCCAGACCTCGCCAGCATGGTGGAGATGCAGCCACTCCAGGTGTTCTCCCCCTTTGGACCCAAATTCCCTGCACTATGTGGGAGTTGGTCCTTTGGCCATAGCACAGGGGATGTGTGGGGGTGCAGAGCAGGATTGTGTCTCAGCTTCCCAGGAGCTCAGGATGGGAGGATCCTTGTTTTAACCATGGTTGGCAGGGTCGGTGCTGAGCTATGTGGAGCACTTGCTGCTCAGGCAGGTTGGTTTGTGTGGAATCAACAGTTTCTGTTTCCCTCTTCAAAGTGGCATTGTCCTGTTTGCTCCTGTGGTCAGACGGGGACAGTCTTCCATGAGCTGAGGTGTCCTGAGGAGATGACAGCTCTCCTGGGGCACCTCACACCTTCCTGAGTGCTGCAGCGCTTGGCTCTGGGTGCTGGGTGGGCTGGCACCACCCCTGCAGAGGGCAGCAGGGCAGGCTGCTCCCGGGCCCTGGTGTTCGGGACTCTCAGAGAGAGCACCAAGATCATGTTTCCCTCTTCTTGCAGCCCGTTCCTGCTGTTGGGAAGGTGCCAGAGGCCTCGCTGGCTGGCGGAGCAGGGATCTGCCCCCGGAAGCTGGGACAGCCATCGCTAGGGCAGGGTGCTGAGTGAAGGGGTGTCTGGACGTGTGACACTCGCAGCTTGGCCAGCTGCTGCCTCCAAAGCCGTGGTGCTGATGCCAGACCCCTCGCTTTGCTTAGGAACACCAAGGATATGTGGCAGGGCAAGAAGCTGGGATTAGGGGAAACCAAAGACACCAGCAGCTTCTGATCCTGCTGCAGATGTGCAAACAGGGGCCAGGTCTGTGGTGTATCACAGCACTGCCTCCATTCTACCTGCTGTAGGAGCCTGTCCTGCCCTGCCTGGCAGCACTGCACAGGCTCTGGGGGTGCCCTTTTGGGGCAGGAGCCCCCTCCTAACCCTTGTTTTCTGTCCTTCATCGGTCACACAAACTGGCTCCACTGCGGTGGCTGTGGGGAAGGTGAGAGATCCCAACCTTCACCCCTGAGACACCCTCATGGGGGCAGCACTTCCCTGGTGAGCATCCAAAACACCTTCCCCTGCAGGGGACGATTAGACCTTGTCCTGGGGAGTCCCTTAAAGGCCTTATTATCATCTGGGACTCTCCTTGTTGTCTTAATTCACCCCTTCCCTTCCTGCTCCCCTGTGAGAGTCCGGTGATTCCTGCACACCCGCTCAGGCACATGGTGCTGTTGTAAAGAGAAGGTGCTGCAAAATACCTCCCCTGCTCCACAGCGCTGCCCGGGATGGGATGGGATGGGATGAGCATCAGCACTGTGGTGGGGACTCGGGGTGTGCAATGCCATTCCCTCCTCCTGGTGCAGCATTCCCAAGGAGCAGCACTTCCAGAGCAGAGGCACAGCAGCCGCTCCGGGTGGGCACTGCCGGGTCCCTCACCCTCATCTCTACCAACCATCACCTCTAAGAGAGCCTCCTCCATGCTGCAGCACAAGCATCCTGCTCAGGCTGGGACCGGTGCTGCCGGGATGGCTGCAGCATCCTCTGGCATTCCAGGATCCCAGGTGACATCCAGGGAGCAGCGACCGCAGCCCACGGGAGGGTGAGGAACAGACCATTGTGTGGTGGATTTCCAACAACTCACCATCTTGTTCTCCAGTGAACTTTTTCCTGTTCTCATTTTTGGTGTAGAATGTTTCCCAAGCTATATTGCTATTTAATGTTGAGTATGAGGCCGGGCTGCTCCATGCTCCGTGTTGTATATTTTGGAATGTTTAGTGAGAAGACAGTATTATTCCGCTCTTTGGAGGGAATAGGACAAAACCCAGACTGTCTTCTTTTTTCTCCTAAATGAAGTGAACTTTTTGTTCTGCAGTCCTAGCAGGTGTCCAGCCCCTCAGTAAAATGGTGCTCAGAACCACCCAGCGTGTCCAGCTTTTCTTTTGGCTCCATGGAGTGGCATCTCCTATGTGGGGTGTGCTCAGCTGCAGACCACTGCTGCCTTTTCTCCCCACTTCCACCCCCCGAGGGGTTTGGGGTACCCAAGCCCCATTAAGGAATGCCTGGCTCGGGATGGGAAGTGCTCCTAGTACTGAACTGGTTTAAACTGGCATAAATCTGCATTCCAGGTTAGTTCCTCCCCACCCGCTGGCTTCCCTCTGGATCCCATTCTCCAGCCGGGATGCTGTGGCTGGTGAATTCAACAGAGGAGCCATTGTTCACCCGTGGTGATCCGGATCCGGTGTGAGCCGTCAGTGCACTGACCCGGCACTAACGGTGGTGGGACCGCGGCTCCGGTGCGGCGCTCGGGAGGGGAAGGGAAGCGGTTAAGCAGCTCTCCACGCACTAAAGGATGTGCAGGGAAGCGCTGGCCGCCTGCTGGGCGCACTGATGTCGTTCCAAGCGGTGCTGGCCGGGCCTGAGAGGCTGCTCCAGGAGCTTGGGGGCTCTGCTGAGGGTTGTGGAGCCGGGGCCGGGGGGTGCTCAGCAGCTTTGAAGCACTGGTGACGGGGGCTGCGGCAGAGCTGCTGGCACATGGACCAGCGCAGCTGCCCCTGGGCATGTCATCTCCCACACATTCACCTCTGGGATGGCAGCTCCTCATGGGAAGTGGCCTTCAGGGGAGCCAGGAGGTGCCTGGGCACGGCTGGGACACCTCAGTTGTCCTTCGCATCCCGCTGAGGATCCCTCCCTCCCGCTTTCACGGTGCTTTTCAAGGCTGCAGATCCTGTTACGGACACCTTTATCAGGCCACTTCGGATCTCCTCAGAGCAGATAAGGGTTGCTTGGCCGAGATCCCTGCGCTGCAGACACCATGTCCAGTGCTAATGGCTCTTTATCAGCTCATCCCCTGCCAGCTCTCCTAGCCCAGGAAGTGGTGGAACCTGGGTTCCTCCGGGTTTCCCAGTGCCTGCAGAGAGCAGAGCCGTGGGGAGCTGCCTGGGCTCTCCCACAGCTCCCCTTGTGCCCCCGCTGGTGGGGTGTCCCTGGTGGCACCGTTTTTGGCACCCCCATGGCCAGCAGCCAGGGGAGCTGCTGCTTTGCCTGCCCGTGTGCAGCCGGACGGCAGCCTTTCCGTGGGGAACACGCTGCTCCTCTTCCTTCCTTCGGCTTCGGCTAAGACGAGGCACCATCCGTGCGTTACAGCGAGGTCTCCGTCCAGCCCAGCCCGGGTGCGGGGCCGTGCTCCCCGGTCCAAAGGATCCCACGGAGCACTGATCAGCACAGGGTGAGTGTGGCTTGGGGCATGCTGG
>NW_009924713.1:3759-7369 GCF_000696875.1 Nestor notabilis | reverse complement strand
CATGCTGGCTTAAACATGTCTTACCTCAGCTCAGTGCTACAGTCTAGTTGCTAGAGAAGAGCCTTCCTAGCAGCCCTACAGTCTGAAGGAAGAAGAATTTCAGCCTGGCTAGTCTTAGCCAAGGAGCCTCAGCTCAAGGAGAATTTAGCTGCTTTTTGGCAGCTATGTGTCTGTCCCTTAGATGAATCTAGAATCGGGTTATGGCTGACCTCAGGGACTTCCAGCACAACCCTCAAGCAAATCTATTTTGTTTTAGCTGCATTAGGAGAGAATAGTCATAATTAAATCACATAGGTCGAGCCTGTCAAATTTGCAGAGATGTTAAGAAAACTAACATGTGTACAATATGTCGATTGGGATTTTTTTTTCACAAATAAGATGAAACTGAAAAGACTTTTCAGTGGAGTTGCAGAATTAAAGATTGTGGTACTACAGGTTTCTGCTTATTTGAGTATTCTCCATTCAGAGACAAGGCTTTAACAGCTGTACATAGCTGAGCTCTACTGACTGTCATAGTGGTATTCAACTAAAGGAAGGAAACAAAATGGGAAATTTTCACAAGATGATAACTAGCACCCCTGAGCAGCAGTTACAGCATCAGTGAAAGATGAAGGATGGTGTCATAGATGGTAAGTTCATCCATTGATACATGGTTATAAAGGACTTGAAAAAGGTGGGTTCAGTTCATTCTTTCTCTGTGACCTTGGACAAGGTATTCACGCTGTCATGTAGTAGGCAAAGTCAGATTTACTCGTCTATCTCTTTCCATTTAATAAGCAGGGAGCTGCTTTCCAAAGAAGTTTTCTAATTAGTGCAGGTAAAACTTTACATGGAGTGAATTCCTTCTTTCAGTCAGTCTGGCTGTTTGTAGTCTTATCTGTTGATATGCGTAGTGCTTCATCCTGCAGTCCTGATGCTCTGACTGTCTTGCCCTCATCATTTCTGATCTCTTTTGAGAGAGGCCAGCCACGTATGAATTGTACCTATATTTTCTTTCAGTAAAACAGAGCGATTGGCACCTATGGCATTCTTTAAAAGTGTGAAGGACATGGAGGGGGTGTGTGTGTGGGTGTGTGTGTAGGTAGGTTCTTCCTTTTGGCTATATGATCTTCCTGGGGTTATTTTTAACCATTTTCTTATCAGAGTTTGCTTCTTTCTCATTGCTTTCCAGCTGAAGTTTGAAAGATGCCCTGCAGGCTCCCCCAGCCCTGTTACATCAAGGGACTGCTCCTTGCACTATGGTTGCTTCTCAGGCCTTTACTACAAGGGGTATTCCCAGGGCTCAGGCTAAAACAGGTCAGGCAGCAACCACTGACAGCTGCACAGCTTTTAAACCAATCTACAAACAGCTCAGGCCAAGTCACAGTGGTGAGTAGCAAAGACACAAAAGCTAAATGATCACATTTTGAGTTATCTGCTATAAGTTAAAAGGTAAATGCTAAGACTGACATTATTTAAAATTACATTTAGTTGAACTTTGCTAACAATTCATAAGAGCATATCCACCAAAGTCTGCACAACTCATTTACTAGATACATTTGGTCATTTTTGGTGTACTGAATATAAACCATCAAGTACTATTTCAGCAGAAACCAGACTTTTCTTGCCAAATAATATTCTAGAAAGAAACATATGACAATTTAAGATGTTATGGATCCAGTGGATATCACTATAATAGTGTGTGTCCACTCCATAGCTAATTAGATAACCCTGAATTAGTAAGATTGCTGGTGGTTGGGTTATATTATTGTATTTCTTAGTGAATGATTTCTATAAATTTGTTTGTATTTGTTGGGGCTCTTGAGGATATCAAAGCCTTTATGGCAAAAAAAGTGACAAAATTAACCTAAAATTTAACTGTGAGATGACTTGCTCTTTTTTTGGCCCAACCCTCAGTTAACACAAGGGAACTGTCTTTATTATTACTAAACTAACTCTTTTTCAAGCTATATTACATCTCTAATTTTCATTTATTTATGAGGAGAAGTCAAGGGAAGTCTGTTTAATATTACAGTGTTGTAATGCAGAATTCTAGCTCGTTCCTAGGCAATGCACTGAGTCAGCTGTGATGGCTGAAGCCGAAGGTCAGAGCCAACACTGTAAGAGATTAAAACCAGAATTTATGAATATTGTGATCTCTGCATGTAAGTCATTGAAATCTGTGCATTTACTACCCTTGACCTTAGAGATCCCAAATGTCTAGGCAACATCTGAGCTAATTTCTCCAGATAAATTTAATTTTCACACTCTGTCTGAGTGTATGTGTGGCACTTAGTCACGCGTCAAAGCCCTATGCCTAACACTGTTGTGATTCACGTAGAAGGGAATGATTTCGTACTTAGAAGATACAAACGGTGTAATCAGCTTCAAGATAAAGAAAAGCTTCCGGCTATGTTTTATTTATGATTATAAGTGGAAAATTAAATTGAAAATACAATAAACAGTACAGCCTTTCAGACATCTTGCTGTACTCTACCACTGAAACAATCACCGTTAATAACATTTGATTAGGAGAACAGTATTGGGTTTGACATGCCACTTACAGTGTTAGAAAGAGCTCCCTGGAACACACCTAAAGAAACAGGATATTTTTAATCTCTTTTAACTCCATTTAATAAAAGAAAATTGTCTAGTGTTTCAGGCACCAGAAATACATCAATACAGATGCCACTACAGAATAAACTGTCACTGATTATCACTACCTTTAATCTATTTTATTAATAAAATCATTAGTTATTTTCATGTCAGCTGAGACAAAACTATGGCAACCTTTATTATTTGACATTGATCAGGAGAGCATTCATGTCCCAGAAATCAATGAGTAATGAGACGATCTTCTAAAGATTCTAGGCAGTGCTAAGAGTAATGAAGTATGTCAGATTCTTAAAAGGCACTTGTAACATCTAGGAAAAAAAAAACCAAAAACCAAACCAAACCAAGAAAAGCAAATACAAAAGGAAGTAAAATACACAGATAAATTTGGGAGATGTCATTTCCCCATTTCCTTCTGTAGTTTATGTTCTTAGCTATGGATGCTAATGTATTTAAAATACCCTATAAGCTAATAGAAAGCCTGAATGCACCATGACTTGGGAATACCTCAGTCTAAACAACTGTGCAGTCCATACTGTAAGCAATTTAGTAAAAGAGCTGGTACCTGAGGAGCTGGATCAGAAAATGAGTGAAAGAGCAGAAAACATAGCCGTGTGTTTCAAGATTGTTGACATATCTTTACTACTAGCTTTTATGAAAAATAGAAATAATGGTCTCCCAAGTAACTTTATGTACAAAGATTGTTGCTTCTTAGTACATGATGACTGTGTATGATGACCTTTCTAGATGTACTGCTTGTGCGTGCCATTGAGATATTTTCTCTTGGAAGACATGCTTGGAATGGCATAGAAAGGTACAAACTCTGTCTAGAAACATAAAGCTGTAGTGAAAAAAAAAAAAAGATGACTGCAAAGGTTGTAACACCGAAGAAAAAATGGTAATATACAAGAAAAAATGAATTTGTATCAGTTGTTCATATATAGCATTCTTTATTCAATCATTATAGGCATGTGAGAGTTATCTTCAACTGATCTATGTTTGAAGCACAGATAATTCA
>NW_009924713.1:0-3728 GCF_000696875.1 Nestor notabilis | reverse complement strand
AAAAAAGAGTAGGAATGGGCCTCCTGGGGAGACATAAAGGAGAACAAAAGTGAACTAAAGCTTGTCCTAAAAATTACCAGAACGTCTGTGAGAATAATGGAAGTAATGTGTTAGTATTGCAGTAACAGTGAATGTGGCAAAAGAAGTGGAGGCCTACCACTGGATGCATCAAGAAGGATTGTGATGGAAAGCAGCTTTGAAAGCATAAATAGTTTTTCTTCGTTTTTGATGCTCTAATCCTGTGATAAAATATGCCAGTGTCAGAAGGACTGAAAGTTTTAAGCCACAGGATTTTAAGAGTTACCAGTTAAGTTTTATAAACTCTACATTGGCTTTTAGCAACACCCTGAAGTGCAGTGTATGAGAGTTGCCTTCCCTTGTTTACCTCAGCGTTCAAGCGGACTTTGGAAATTTGTAACCCTCATGATGGCAGCTTGCTCATATTCCATCTCCGCTATTCATTTTGTATCTGGGGAGGCTGCTTTATAGATTTCCACTTATCCTGGCCACTTTAAGGAGAAATGCAATCAAAAGACAGTTGGAAGTAATCACTGATCCTTGAATTATTCTGAATTATTCTGAACTTGAGAATCAGAACTCTCTCCTTGCTTTTGCATTGCTAAGTGTAATATTCTGAGCTTTCCATCTTCTCCATTGCTTATGCACGTGAATTACTTCTTTACATTCTCCAGGAAACAAAACAAAAAACATGAATTAGCAAGAAACTCCCTGAAAACTTAGATATGAATTAAAATTTACAGGCATATCTACTGCATGGAATGCCCTGCATATCCATTTTCTGGGGGTGGGAGGGGGGTGAGGGGGAAGCACCTGTCCTTTGGTCTGCTTAACCTGCTTTGGAAAAACAACCAACCAACAAAAAAAAATTGTTCTTTCTGTACTACAAGAGTCAAATTACCATCTCAATCTCAGAATTACAAGATTTTTTGTATAAAAATAGTCCTTGTTTCCTTTTGGTTCTTTGTGATCAGAGATGAAAACTGACCCACACGAATGTTAATGTGTGTTATTATTTATCTGTTCCTCTTTCAAACACCAAGTGAAAAAGCTTTAGCTTTCAAACCGCTTCAAATTACTTCAGATAATTGCTTTTTTTGTTCTAAGCAAGCATCTAAATATTAACAAATTAGTATGCTTTTCATGTATTTTCACATCAAACTGCCAATTTCATTAATTTTCATATTTCACTGACTGGTGTCTCTGAGCAGTAAAATGGCACAATTTTATGATGACCTGTTGTCCTGGGTTCAGCTACAGCAGTCATTTTTTCTCCTTCTTAGTAGCTGGTGCAGTGCTGTGTTTTTTGACTTTCAGTCTGGGAACAATGCTGATAACACCGATGTTTTTAGTTGTTGCTAAGTAATGTTTACTCTGACCAAGGACTTTCTCAGTCTCATGCTTTGCCAGAGAGGAGGGGAAGCCAGGAGGAAGCAGAGGCAGGACACCTGACCCAAACTGGCCAAAGGGGTATTCCATACCACAGCACGTCATGCCCAGTATAGAAACTGGGGGGAGTTACCCGGAAGGCCCAGATCGCTGCTCGGGTCGGGCTGGGTATCAGTCGGCAGGTGGTGAGCGGTTGTGTCCTTTCCCCTTGTTATTCCTCTTATCATTATTATTGGCAGCAGTAGTGGTTTGTATTATACCTTAGTTACTGGAGAGCTGTTATCTCAACCCGTGGGAGTTACATTCCTTCGATTCTCCTCCCCATCCCTCCGGGAGTGGGGGGAGGAAGGAAAAGGGGGGGAGTGAGCGAGCGGCTGCGTGGTTCCAAGTTGCCGGCTGGGTTTAAACCACAACACCTGTCTATGGGATACTATTAACAAAGCTTTTCTATTTCATGGGTCCCTTACTATTAAATAAGGCAAGGTAGACAAATTTCACCTTGTTTGATAGGTTAATCTTTCTTGTGTGCATTTTCATTCATACTGGAAGAAGTAGAAGTCTAAGGGGTGTAAACTTTGGAAGAGCAAATATAGTTACATATTCTAAATGCGAGTTATATCTGTATGATGAAGGATGCTCACAGAGTAGCAGGGATTTCTTATTTCAGAGTTAAATAAGGCTTCAAGGTTTTCTTAGGACATATACCCAAGGCTGTGATTGCATGTCACACAGATAAAATCGTGCTGTACTGAGGAGCCAAAGAAAGCTGGATATGTTTCCAGTAACAATCTCTCACTGTGCCATTAGCTCCTGAAATTCGTATCTGCACCATATGGGTCCAACTAGACCTTTGAAATCACATTACCTAAGTGAAAGGTGATGGTATAGTGCTTTGTCCAGCAACTCATCACATGCTTAATGGTGAACTTGAGATTAACCCCTTAGTTCCTCCTTGCTATCAGCAGTAACTGGTAATTGAATGTGTTGGCTCAGCTGTGCCCTGCCTGGCCCATAAACAGTGAAGAAAGACTCATAAGAAAGCCTGTGCCTTGCCTTGATCCTCCATGAGGCTGGCCATGATATGAAGAAATCAAGAGCTGGCTTGGGCCTCTTATTCCCCTGTGGGGAAGTGCCTGGTCTTGTCTGGAAGCAGGCAGAATAAACCATTTTAAATTCATGTCACAGACAAGGCTGGAAAAAAAGGCAGAATAGTCAGTGCTGCTATAATTATTCTAGTAATAGTGCCAGTGGTGAAGGCAGGCATAGATGTTGAAAGTGCAATTATGGCAGTGACTGTGGTGATAACAAAGGCAGTGCAACAGCAGGCACCCACTCGTCTTTTTGCTCCCTTTAAACTGACCCATCAAAAGAAAAAAATGGCAATGTTTTTAAGGAGAAGGAAAGTATTTTAACACACACCCCCTTGCCTCTTTCCACTAGCTTAAAATACACCACTGGGCAAAAAATGATGTTAGAACTAGAGATACTCAGTCCTCTTGTGTAGCGCTTCATGTACAGAAAATTCCACAGAAATCGATAGCCTGGGGAAATGTGGAAAACTTTATTTAGTTATCCCTATTGTATCTTTGGTTTTTAAGGAGTTTATGGTGCTCAATCTATTCACTACCTTGATTCAGGTAAGATAGACACATGGAATGAGGCAGTCATTAATATGTTGGGTATCTGTTTACAGCTAGCTCACTTTAACCACTTTCTCTAGCTGCTCTGTTTACTGTTTTTGATTGAGCTGTGGGATCTTGAAATGGTTATTCTTCGGAAGGCAAACAAACCTTGGCAAGAAGACTATGTAAAGTCCAAAAGCTCAAAGGAGGAAAATATGCTGATACTTCCTATGTTCATCTTACGGAGTTACTCAGAATGAGAACATGCCATAATCAGCCTCAGCAGTTTACCACAGGCCTGTTCTGCCTTAAGTTAAACAAGAAAGCAAGAACACTGTTTCCACTGGGCACTGTTTTTGTAGTAGAAACTCTTTAGTAAGGGACTCATGTATTGAAGCAGTTAATTTTATACTTGGGAAGGAGGTTAAATCAGAGAAATTTATTTTTTCCAGGAAATGTGTTTTAACAGCTACAGATCATTTTCCTGTTACATTTTACTCTTCTTTTTTTTTTTAAGGAAAAAAAAAAAGCTGAAGAACTGCTTTCTATGTACGTGAAAGAGATAACAGCCTGATTGATTTTCATTAATGATGGAAGAACTTGCAGCTACCTTAAGGAGACAAGAGAGAAGTTACAGATGAACATCTGTTATAAATAGCAGCTGAAAAGCAAGGTGTCGTGGTTTAAGCCCAGCCGGCA
>NW_009924712.1:0-20240 GCF_000696875.1 Nestor notabilis | reverse complement strand
TATATATATTTATACACACGTACATCTGTTTGTGTTTGTATACAAATACACACATATAAATACATACATTAAAAAAGTGAACTTGTTTTGAGTGATCCCCAGGATGGCCAAAGTCAAGAAATTTTCATCTCTATCCAATAACTTATCAGAATTTATATTTTCATTAATTTTAATCTTATGCCAGAAGGGATTAAATTTGTATTTTTGTTTACAGGTTACAGGACAGTAACTTGGACAAATAAATTGCTGTTGTGGATAGTCACCATAACACAACGCTCTTCAGAAACTCAGCTTTTTAAACTATCTTGTCTGTTCATCATTTGCAAACCTCAAACAGTAACTAAACTTTGTTTTAATTTACACTAAACTTACAAGTTCTGAGCAAAAAAAACCCCACCCAAACTAGATTGAAATAATCCCAACACTGACTGAAGAGACACGACTTGGTGTGATTAAATTCCACAAGAAACGGGAATCCCTAAATTGCTGAAGAGTTACTGTGAAATACACAGAATAAAATCTATCACACAAAAAGCAGCCAATCAAGAAACTGGTTCCACACTGGTTGAGGTAACTAACTCTCTACTAAACTTTAGTTTGCTACAGTTAAGGGAGTTCTGAGAAGAGGCAACTGGCGAAAGAAGCCAACTCGTTTCTGTGAAGCGATTTATTTACTTCACACAATCAAAACTAAAGACTATGCTAAACAAAGACAGGGACACGACTGCTCTCCACAGATACAGCAAGGGGGTAAACACCAGTTTGAAGCTAACAAGCAGCACTGGAACAAGAACAATGGGGATAGTATTAGACATAAATAAGTTTAGGCTGGAAATTAGAAATGGTTCTAACCATCAGAGTGGGGAGATTCTGGAAGAGCATCGTGATGGAAAAGGGGGCAGAAAGAAAAGACCAGAACCAACAAAGGCTGTTCCTCCCAGGAAGGAGCTCAGCTGGTTGTGCAAGGGATCACCCTGCAGTTGCCAGGGGCAGTGCTGGCATCTCCTCCCAGCCTATGTTCTCGTGTAAACCAGGCTACCTTCTGTCCCCAGATGAAGTGAGGTGACTGCAGTGGTAACTATGCACAGAAAAGTCAGAGCAAGGGAGGGCTTTTCTGCGGTAGTTACGATGGGTCATACTTACAGCAACAGAGGCCCACTGCCATGCAAAACAGTGACTGGTTGGCATCTGACCATGTGAGCGACAGCAGGCAATAAGAACGGAAAATAAGAAGCAGAAGACAAAGCACCACCAATCAATGTCCGAGTTGCCATTACAATACCCCTGCTATTTTCTCAACAGATGAATACAGACATGTGAAAAGCAAGTTAAACATGTTGTAGCTTTCAACTAAAGGTATTTTGATCATTTGCTTTCATTTGAGAAGCCCAATAGGAGTATTTTCATTTGTACCATTTTAGGCCTTCTAAAACAACCAAGTTCCCTTAACACATCCAAAGTCCTAAGTGGGAAGTGAGAAGAAAGGCAACGCAGCTGCACATGAACTTACTAAAAAATTTGGATGAACTACAAATTTGCATTTACTTAAGATTTTTTTTCCAAGTCAACCAAGAATCTTGACTTTATCTCATAACGCTTGAAAAATCTTTCACTTTGTTGCTGTCACCAAGACCAAACAGTCAACTTGCTCAACAGAAAGCAAGAGAAATGAAGAGAAACTCATGCCAATCGTGGTAAAAGCATTGCAGTTCTCAGAAATTGTCTTCACATACAGAATGCTTTTGTTTTTCAGATTAAACAAGAATGGAGATATTACCTAGCTATTCACACAGCAAGAAAGCTTAAAATGAACAGTTAGCCACAGAGGACAGTTACAGAAGGAATACTTCTATGTTGCCCATTTAAAAGCAGCATGAAAACTGAGAAACATACATCACTAACTGACCAGAAACAGTTAGTCAATACACCAAGGCCTGCAAGGTTTACAGAGCATGTATGGCTCTCTGTTGCTTTTTGGATCGCAATGTTCTTCCCCCCCCTCTAGTTTCCAGTCTAAAGTTAATGGATAAAAAAGCTGGAATGGGATGGAGACACAGGCAAACCGAGGGCTGTGTTTGCAGAGCTCCTCTGGAAGCCTTACCGGAGTCATGCGAATGGCCGGGTGGGCGCCGCAGCCCTGGATCGCCTTGTGGAGGGTCTCGCTGAACATGCTGCGCAGCTCCATGGAGTGGCAGTACACAGCGTCGATGCGCGGCCACCAGTCCAGCGCCGACTGCAAGCACAACACAGCAACGCTCACTGTGAAGCCAAGTCCTGCACTGCCACTTTATCACTCATTTCAGACCCCTGGAGTTACAAAAGCTGTGGTGTAACTAAGCTTTCCACGAGTATTTTACACTGCATCACCCACACCTTAAATTCTCATCGTGAAACTTTTATGATTTAAAACATTACTGACTTAAACGTGTAACTTCCAACTCCGCCGCTTGCTACGTTACTCTTCCTTCTGAGCAAGCACAAACGCTGTAACCACAAATGCAGGAAGCCATCGCGGATTTCAGGATGCTGAGTGCTAGTGTGTAACACTTCAAAACAAACAACGTGCACTCAATTCACTGTGAAACACTGAACAAAATGGGAAATTGCTGTCTGAAGTACTTGATAATATCTGAAAAGCTGTATTACACCACTGCATCTACAGGAGCATTTTCTCCCCCATTTGCTAAAGTGCCTAATACTGTTTCTTCTGAAACACAGCTTTTTCATTATGTTGTTGGGATAAATGGAATAGAAAATGTTTCATAAGTTAAGTCAGGCTGGCTGCTCAACACTGACTATTTTCATACTGAAGAGAATAAAAATTGAAGTCATATTTTAGTGACTTAAAGCGCAGTAACAAATTGAAGGTGAGCAACTGCACAAACTTTCAAACTATTTTTGGTACTCAGCATTCACTACAGATTTTAAACTATTTCAATTCATACGGGACCAAATCCCTGAGCAAAACCATGAGGGCACCTCATCCCCCAGGTTCCTGTGCCAATATGCTAGAAGTAGTGTAACTCTGCGTGTCCTGAGAGTGTTCTTCATGCATCAAGAAAGCATGACCCACTATAAAACCAGAGAACATAAGATTCATCTGTCATCCTACATCAGAGGTTATTAAAGCATATTTGTGCTGAAATGCTATACTGGAACACAAGCTCTCAAACTGGGAACCCAACTAGTGGACAGCGTGAACAAAGATTTGTATGTCCTTCCTTACCAGCAAGCAACTCCTGCTGCATGGGTACTGGCTACAGGATTTGATCTACTATTCAAACTGTATTTAATAAGCAGATGCTGATCTGAAGAGAAGCCACAGATTGAGCTGATTAAATACTTTCAGAACTCACATTTGTGATGATTCGGTGGAGTGAATTTACCAGCACATAATGAAATGTTGATGGGGAATTCTGTGCCAGGCAGATCTACAATAAAAACACATAAAAGCCACTTAGGAACATCTTTGTCTTTGCCATCTTTCTTATCACACTGCACAACAGAGTGAAGCCTTTTTATTAAATTGACAAAGCTGTCAAATCTAAACAAGAGAAAGGAAATCAGCTAAGGAAAGATTTATAAAAACATGCAGGGATTTATTCCTAAGAGATATTTATACAGTTGAACTCATTTATGAGCTTCCAGCTGCTGTTAGTACATCTTTCATAACTGACAGGTCATCAACAGTATGTGGAGAATGACTTACCAGTAGGCAGCGTTCTCACCTTAAAGTGTTGGTTATTATGAGGGTTTATGCGGAAGCAGGAAACTAAGCAGTCAATCATAAGGTCTACATCTGCATTTTGATTGCCTCTTGAAAAAGGTTTGCTTGGATTAAACAGCAAATTCTGTATTTCAAAAAAATAGAAATGTATAAATCAGACACCAAGATTATCCTTGTCTACTGTCAATACAACGTTTCACACTTACACCCACCAGGGTATTCAATTAAGGAGAAATGTAAAGTTTACTTCAGTATCTTAAAATTCACGTTTCTTCACTGCAGATAGGAAACAGTTTTACCTTAAGATCTACCACCATGGACTGCACTAGTAGGAAAATGACGGAATTATCTTCCCAGTTGATGTAGGTAGAAGCTTTGCACAGTTTGACACAAGCAATAGCAGCACTTTCAGTCAGCTGTCTGCTCCCACCGTGGCCTGCAAGTGCCTTCCTCAGATTGTCCAGGAACAGTTTCTGCACAATCCAAACCAGGAATAGTTATAACCAGAGCTTTGGTAATCTGTGGGCAGGGTTTTTAGATCCTTAAATATTAAAACTAAACAAGACTGTGTTTTCTCATCAGAAATCGTGGATACTGGGACTGCAAAAAACAACTTGGTGCAGCATTCTGGAGAAATGCTATGATTATTAAAGTTCATTTTGGTCTAGGGCAATGAGAGTGGCACAGAGATAGATGGTTGTTTACTCTTAACCATCATGTTTGCAGCCTCATCTAATTCAGCATCTGCTACAGGTGCTGCAATTAGGGAACACTCAGTACACACACTGCAGACACTCAGGGCAGGACAACACCGGCCAGCTACAAGCAATGACACCAGGGGAAATCACAACACTGGGATTTGGATCTCCCAGGAGATATGAAAGTTCTGATGTAACATTCTTTGGGACACACTATCTGTATGAATTACTGACAGTGACAGAACGTACGTTAGGAAAGATCTTAAAAACAGTGCATAGATTTACATATGGAATTGTAACGTGCTTTTTAGGCAGGAAAGACCAAAGAAAATGTACCTTGAAACAGAGAACAAGCAAAACCAAGCATCCTCTAGAAATCAGAACCAGAATTCAGATACTTCTCTTACCTTGTTCATTTTAGTTTCTTCCACCACATCCTTTGCTATATCTTGGATTATCTCTGGACACAGGACCAGGAGTATGATTTGCAGTGGCCAAACTGCTGCTTTACGTTTTGTGCTTTCAGCAAAGCCATCCACTAAGTCAAACAACTTCTCTGCACAATCTGCAGAAAATATAACCCCAAGTTCAATAACAATTTTAGTTATGAAAAGGTAAAGAATTAGTATAAAAGGGCAAAAGGACAGCTCCAGCTACACAGAAGAAAACATTGCACATTACTGGCACACTACTGGGGATAAAACGGTCTCAAACCCACTTAAACACATGGTTTACCTTGAAAATGTAAATTTTCCTCTCTTTTTGACTAGACAGAAATGCAGGTGACGTTCTCTCAGGTTTTTCATGTATTAAGACGAAAAAAAATACATATTTAAAGAGTTTCCAGCTTTTGGTTTTAATTTCTTTGTATTGTGAACCACAAAATGAATCACTTTTTAATTAGAAGGTGAGTCAGGAGAGACAAGAGACAGCGATAAACCCCTGCCTGCCCTGGGAAGGGCTGACAGAAATGTGGGGCTGTTCTTATCTGCAGGCTGCACAAGAAAGAGAGAGGGCCCAAAATGCAAAGGAATGTGTCTGAGAAACTAACTTTGGAACAGTGTGTCATTTGTTATGACTTACCAGCCATATCAGTCTGAGGTGTTTGATACAGCTTTGTGAATTCATCGGGGTAGTTTTCCACCCAGTTCCAAAATGCCTGAGGACAATGAAAAACGCCTTTACATTCCAGAGCTTACAAATATTTCTTCCTGAATTACTGTATTCAAATGAAGAAAGATTTTACTCTTACTTCTAATCACTCAACATCTATTGCAAAGTACATATGCATGGAAGGGATGCACCCACTTACACTTCATAGTAAATTACTGAATTGCAACTACTCCTAAATGAGAGCAAGTCTGCAAATAAGCAGCGAAACAGAAGACAAACATTAAAAAACTCACCTTTTCAAGACTGTTGATCACAGCCAATTGAGCTACTTTCTTAAGGGCTTTAAACTTGAATACTGTCTCTGTAAGGGGAAAACATTTCTGCATTTAGAAAAGATACTTGGTTCTAAAAAGTGACACAGATTATAAAGAGACATGAAGCACAAAGCAGCTTTTAAACCAATGTGTTTCTGTGACTTAAGTATTTTAAACTATTTTAGTAAATATATGACTATTTGGAGTAAGAGATGGCAGTAAAAAGAAACAGCATTGTGTCATCTCTAACTAGCTGTATTCAGATAACAGTATTTCAAAACACAGGCTCAAATCATACCTTGCAAGAGTCGCTTTAGTTTGGAACAATCCACACTGATGTACTGTAAAAGTTCAATATCATGAACATCAGCATTATCTTCTGAACAAACAGTCAGTTCCTGTAATCTAAAAATATGCAAAGTAAACTACTTCTCAATGGGATTATGTCAGAGAGGTATGAACACATGCCTATGGTTGTACACATTGGAACAGCAGGGGAGGGTTATCTGATCTCCTCAGATAAACTTTTCCAGGTTTAAAATGTAAGATGGATCCTGAATGATTAAGAGTTAACATTCTATCTTGTTCCATCCTCATACTGAAAAATGAATCTAGAAATACCAGTGATGAGTCTTACAGGATACCAACACCATCTGGTGACAGTCTGTTTATGCCCAAGATTTGCCCAAATCCTTCTGTTACCTACCATACTGTAGCAGTAATCTTGTCATCTTTCCAACTAAATATTAAATTTGTGGAATCGTGACACCTTCGGCCTACTGCTCCTTAACAGCAAAGTCTTGCCCCAGGTCATTTCTCAAGACTAAAGCAGTGACTGACATTACTTAACATCACTGAGCTACAACCACCCCTTGTAAGCTAAAGAAGGGCCATATTTTTTCTGGTCTGATCAAAGAGGACCAAGTTTAATCACACCAGTTTAAACACAACAGCATTTTTTCAGACTTTTGCATTGGGTGATTTACTAAACGTCTCATCAGATACCAAGCCACTAATAACTAAATCATATGTTCTCACAAACTAAAGATTGCCATGTCTTGTTCCAAAGCTACAGATGTGTTTTAGACACGGAATGTGATTTCTAGTACTACACACAAAAGCAGTTCTTCATTTCTTCAACGCCAGGGAAACTTAACAGCCCTCGCTGGGAATGGGAAGGTCCCCACTGCTGTGCTTTTCGTGCCAAAAATCCCCCAGCTGCTGTACAAGGCCTAGAAATATGCCTAAACAGGAAGCACAGGTCAAAAGATCAGCAACGCTAACTGTCGGCAAGCTGACCCCTGTGGAGATCAGCAACAACTGGTCAAATATTTAACTGTTCATGTACAGGCCATCTGAAGTGAAAAACAGGTTATGGAAAAAGCTCTGTGTGCCAGCTCAAAGGGATGGCAGGAGGGGATTTGGAGCTTGAGGACTAAACCATGCTACAGACATCTGAATAAATATAGATCCATGGAGCAGATTCAAAGACTGTCAAAAAATTTCAACTGGAAAATACTTCCTATAAAAGGAGCAAAAGAAATTGTTTCCATTTCCATAAGCAACAAAACATAATCAACCTATTGAGTAAAACCACATCCTCCATACTGGCTGCCAAGTCCATGTTCTTGAAGCAGAAGTTATTCTAGCTCTGCAAAAGCTTTAAAAATACTTAAAATTTAAAAACATTAAATAATTTTAGACTGATTTCTAAAATGCAAATGTTTTCCAGTATGTGGGAAAGAAGGAATTGTTCTTACATTACAAGGAATATATAAATCTTTGTCTTGATTAAATTGGCACACTCATTGCTATGGGACCACATGAGGCTGCCCAAGCTCCACTTTTAGCAAAGCAAGGAGGATGTTAGTTGTGACAACGTGTGCCTGGAGCTAAGCTGCTTCACGCAACTTTCAAAAAACATCAAAGTTTTTCAGTACTAAAAAGCTTAATACACAACTCCAGTGGATTGGCAAATGCTGAAGCATCAGAAGGATCTGGAATAAGGCAAAAGAGCAAAGAATAGATGGAAACTTTGGGCCTGTCTCTCTTCTCACTTAGCAAAGACAGTTATTTTTACAGTCGATGTGCTGTGAAACTCAAGGCAGTCAGAAGGCGAATGGGTCTTTTCCAACAACTAAAAAACTGTCCAGCTGTTTTGTCCCCTTCAGGCCTAAGACAGATTTGACATAAAAGCCTTCAGGCACGAAATACCCAGAAGGAAAACAGCCCTGGGGCTCCAACCAAGCTGCAGACAAGCTGCAATTGTGCATTCCAAACAACACAGGCAAATGGATACAACCCATCATCTTCAGCAGCCTTTGCGTCCCAAAACACCTTGCTCCCACAAGAACTTACTTTATTCAGCTGAGTTACTGTTCTTTTCCCTCTACAACAGAGTTTGACATGTTCTTATGAAAGCAAATTAAAAATGCAATAAATGCAGCTCACAGAAAAATCTGCTGGCAGTGACCTCGAATGTGCATGAAACAGGTTCATCTGGTGACCGGAAACTGAAGTGAAGTTTTGAGAGGTAGAGGGAATTTCACTTAAGAACTACCTTGTTAAATATCATCTAAACAGTTAACTTTTTCTGAACTTAGAAGTCCTACAACTCCTGATGGATGTTCTACACACCACTATGTAGTAGATCTTCTAATACACTATGTCAGGCTACTGAGAGCACCTACCTGGTGGAAATGCGGCTGAACACGGCATTGAAGTTATTGCAGCTCAGAGAAAAAAGAACCCCAGAGGCCGAATTCCGCAGCTCAGCTGCGTGCTGGTTCCCTTCACGGTAGGTGTGGATGAAGTGGCAGATTTCTGGCAGCAACTGTTTCACCAGCATAGTCTCGTCTAGTCGCATGGTATCCTTTGGTTGCTAAAAATAAACATGCAGTATTGCATGAAATTCCGGTTTCGAGGCAAAAACCATGGAGCATCTGCCACTGGTAAGTAGGCACAGGACCTGAACCTAAACTTCTAACTGCCTGCAGGCTAGCCCTGGCCATAGCATAAGTAGTCTACACAGAAAAGGCTTCTTTCCATTTGAACGGCAACTCACATCATTCAAACCATCTAACACTTGCAGCTAAGACTCCAAAATACGTAGGACACTAAGCTGATCAATGTTATCAAGGACCAAGCAAAAGATCAAACTAGTTTTTGAAGCAAAGCATATTTACCCCTGTTGATCTGTCTAAAGTATTAGCAGTAGAGCATTAACTATCTCGGCTTGGAATGGAAGCTCAAGGAGCAAAGACTCATCCTCACCTCTCTTTTGGGTAGTATTCGAACCACTGTATTTTGACAGCAAATATTTTATATTAAAAAAGTGAACTGAAAAAGAGGTTCTCCCTTTCTCTTGCCTGGGATTGCTCTACGTGAGTCAAAAATGGCTTAACTTTCCTGCAACAGAAACATCTCATTTTTGCCAGTTTGCACAGTATGAGACATAAGGAAACTATTTACAAAAGAATTCAAAGTGAAACTTTGCTCTACTAAGAGCAAGTTTTAACAGAGGGTCAGCATTAAAGCTTTCTAAAATTCTACCAATGAATTTACCATAGGGAATTGGGAAGTTTCAGAGACTCCCACTTAGTTGACCTGAGTCCTGTTGCCATGAGAACTTGACGAAACATTGAGCAAGAACAGGGAGCAAGAAATACGGCTGAAGATAGCGCAGAACACAACGCTCTTTGTATAGAACTTTGGCTCAGTCTTATTAAACATACACTGGCTCAACTTGCTCTCATTTGAATTGACAAAGCAAGAAGTATTCAGCACAATTTTAGGCTGTTCAAATACCATCATCTATCAGGAAAAACCCCTAACATTTCAAACAACATGCATGT
This sequence comes from Nestor notabilis, assembly GCF_000696875.1. Taxonomy (NCBI): domain Eukaryota; kingdom Metazoa; phylum Chordata; class Aves; order Psittaciformes; family Psittacidae; genus Nestor; species Nestor notabilis. Next base: position 10,534 of record NW_009924712.1, on the reverse strand, counting down.
AAGGAATATTTTAAAAGAACTAACTTCTGAAGTTGAAACAGCTTTTCCAACTCCCGGCACTGAAGACAAGAAATGCCAAGAAGAGGTATTTATCTCAGCTGTACAAGCTGAAAGTGACTCTGGAAAAAGGTATTTACCTGGCTCTTTTTATGATCTTAGAAGAATCCACAATTATTCAGCCTGTTTTAGTGCTGTAGTGTAAGATACGCTCACAAAGCTAACCATAGTAAGGTCAATACCTTATAAAGAAAGAACCTTCAAAAACTGCTGCAGGGAAACAGCAAAGAGCTTAGCTGATTCCATGACATTCCTCCAGGAATACAGCTTTCAAAGTTCCTTTCTTGCTAAAGGAATAAAGCACTGCAAACTTTGCTCACAGTGAAGTTTGGCTTTGCAATTACACAGCTTAGCACAGTAAGTTGTAGAACCGTTTACATCCCAAAGGTAATAGAAACTGCCTTGCAGCACAGCTCTGACTGGAAAGCTCAGGACTGGACTCCCAGTGGAAGTTTGGACATGGTGAACTAATGCAATCTAGGAAACACCTGCAAAAGTAATCTTTCGAATAGCGATAGCAAAGTCTCTGCTGTATACACAAGCTCATGACAAATTACTTCAAGAAACGAAGAGTTTTAAGAAACGTAAAGAAAAATCACCACTGTATGCAGAAAACTGAAATACTTGTACTGAATTACCTGCTACTTTTAACATGATTTACTATCCCATTACTTTTTCTGTCTAAATTGTGGGATGAAAGCATTTTGATCCATCTACTCAAAAAACAGCGAGCAGTTCATGCCACAAGCATTTAAAGCTTAAAAAAACCTAGTGAAGCTTCGTAGCCACATCTCATTCTTCATTTGGGTTGTGGCTCCCCTTCCTCCAGTTCACACACGCCTCCGAGTATGCTCGTGTGCAACTCTTGTTAACAAATTATTAAGAGAACCATTATTTGTAGCTCCGCAAATCAGTTGAATAGTGGGAAGGGCAAATTCAAAAGTTTATTTGCATCTTTTTAGCTGAAAAAAGATCACTGATTTTAGGCAGGAGAAAAAGCACCCCTAAATCCTTCGTTTATCAGTTATATCAAGTACTTGCAGCTATAGGAAGGTTTAGAATTTTTTAAATGGCATTAATCCTACTTCGCTCTAAAGAGATGAGTTTTAACTTTAGCACCAGTAGTAACAGATACACAAGCATTTGACTTGTGTGCTCTAACTCATTTGATTCCAACTTAGCAGTGGCTTGTGCAAGCCTACTCACCCCTGCCAGACATTTTTCCAGTGTATCCAAGATAATCAGCTGAGATAGATATAAATTCTTTTCAGCAGTTTCTCCAAATATTCTCTAGAAGTAGAAAGGATACATCTCAGACACAGAAATTTGACTTGTAATGCATTAATATAGCAAAGTGGCACAGAAGTTATGGCTCCTTCACAGCTCTGGGTTTAAGCTTAGACACTAAGCCAGCAAAAATCAGAACAGGAATGAAAACATTATTGCTTAAGAAATACCTTTGGCCAGTCTGCAATGCCAAATCTAACAAGCAACAGATACCACAAAGCACAGCTGGAGGTGCACTGCAGCCCCTTACCTCCATCAGGCCTGTAATGTACTCAGAAATGAAGGTTATACCTTTCCAGGACCTATTTTGGTATCAGTTTCTGCTGACTCTTTCCCACTTACCTATTTCATTGCCAGCATCTTAATAGAATTGATGTTACAACAAATCCATATTGACAAGCTTATCAGTGTTGCAAAAGTTAGCACAGATCACAGGACCAAGCACAGGAGAGGCTCCAAAGAGACCCCACGCTCCAGATGCAGGAGGAAGGCAGAGTGCCATCGGGTGTTGAAGTCAGCACCCAGTTTCACTGCCAACAGCAGCAGCTAGTTCCAGCAATAGTAAGACAGCAAAATAAAGCAGAAAAGATTTCACCACAAATATGCTTACACATGGGACACGTGTAGAAGTCACCCAAAGGAATTGTATTTTAAACCACTGGAGAGGTTACCTCAACTTCAGCAGAGTGCAAACCCTCCATGTGCTAAACTAAGACCATGCTGACAGTCTGTTGGTCTCTCTTGTTTCAGCTACAGAAACCCTTCCAAAATGTTGTCAATTCATACAGTAGCTCCATCCATCAAACACAAAAAACGTTAAGTCTTGCAACTCAGTGCAAAGCAAATGTTGACTTTTTTATTGGCATTTTTAGCTAGGTCTTTCCTCTGAAAATCTATATATCATACACAGAAACTTGTTTTAACTGCATCGTTTTCTCATTTATCGATCATCTTACACATCAACACATTCCTTCATGCCTATGGAGTTTATTTAACACAAATTCTCTCTAAAACCTTAGGCAGCCTAAAATCCCCAACAGCAGGGCAATCTATTTTCAGACTTTATCAGTCCTTTGTAGTGTTTTAGCACATCTCTACACAGCTGACATCCAAAAGAGCTCACTGCAAACCATCCTACTAAAACCATCAAACCCAGTACTGCTAGAGTATGGCCAGTTCTGTTACCTGTTTGGGAGATCCCACATGATCATGGATCACATGGCTTCAAAGCTCAATGAACTAAACTTTTCTCATGACAAATCCAAAACCAGACCTTCCATTGAAAAAAACAAAACAAAACTGCCTCTTTTTCCCCACAAAGGATTCCTGAACTTTCCATTTTCCCAACTTGATGGTAACAGTCATTTTTCTAGAGCTGACACTATGGACATCCAAATTCATCTTTTTCTTTTCTAGGTTTCTTCTCTCTTTGGTTCCACTGAGATCTATTTTAAATGACAGTTTTAGTGATGCTGATGAGTCAAATATTTTTACGGATTTCAGGAATCATTTTATAGTTCCCTTGGAGGCAGAAGAGAAAACCAGTACATGGAATGAAAGCACCTACTGAGACACCTGGCTCTAAAGATTTCTCTTCGGGAACTTGTTGGAAAATCACTTTGAATCTCATCCCTTCACAGCAGCCTACTGCCCTCAAGCATCAACATGAAATGGTGTCATGAGAGCCTGTGATCTGTGTGAAATAATAACTGGAAGAGACATGTATCACTCCCACACATTCTTCATTCATTTTTCTCCCTGATCACTGAGGTATCCCCTTGGAGGTCTGAGTCTACAGTGGTGCTCTTAGACAAAAGGCTGGTTTCAAAGATTTTTCTTAGAAGGTTCTGACTGAAACTCATCAGGTAGTTAAAATATATAGGTATAAATACACACACAATGCTAAAACATCCGAACAGCCTGGAAAATTCAAATAGGATTAAATCCTTTTCCTTTCTTTTTTTTCCCCTTCCTCCTTTCCCAAAATGATTCCTGGCAGGATAAACTGGGGGTGGGGGGAACCTCTTAGTGCTGCTGCTCAGCAGCTCCTTTCCCTGCTGCATTCCTCCTAAGGACTGTGCCAGCCCTGCTTCCCTCAATGGGATGCACCTTTCCATGGATGGCAAACATCTCCCCCACCACCCAACAAGCGGCACATTCTGCTGGTATCGAGCTGTTCCTCAGAGACTCACTGGAGCCTGAGGTACCCTGTGCACCCCCTTCCCAGCCAGCCTCACATACTCCCAGCAGTGACAGAAGATTCCTCTTAATCCCCACCTTCCTTCGCATTGCTCACCACAATCCTCATTGCCTCTACACATAACACAGCTCAGCACTGGTGAACTTGAGCACATGATGAAAAGAAAATAAATGAGTGTAAAAGGCAAGCAACAATTTGAGTAAATTTCAAGTGACTCTCTGTGTAATACAAATAAACAACAAGCACTTGGAAATAAATCACCCAACAATCCAAAATTAGAAAACTTACCATGTTATTAACATTTTTTAAGATATTGGTGAGACCACTGATGACCAGGGAAAACTTGTACTTGGAAATGTTTATGAGACATTCCTTGTTGTGCTCCGTACTGACTTTGGTGTGGGTATTCTGCTGGCCAGCCTTTATTGGAAGCTGCAAGAAGAGGGAAAGTATTGTCAGCTTTTCTACATGGAAATCTGCATCTTTAAAGACAGGTTAAAGATTCTGAATCACCAGAAACAACCCCAAAGAACATTCTACAAGAGACAGCTACAAACATGTTGGTTATTTCATTTTCTCTACTTTCAATTTTCTTCTAGTTACCTATAAAACCAAATACTGAAGTTCACCCATTCCTTTTTCTGAATGGAAACTAAACCTCTATTTTGTGATAAATTTTCCACAAACCAAATGTCAAAACCATCAAAAGGAGCAGAAAAACATAAGACAGAATTCTGAGAAGAAAAGTCTCTTTATTTCAACAATTGGCTTGTTAAATACCAAAAATCTTCACAAGGCTAATACCTGCAAGGAAAAAATCTGCATCTTGAAACATGAAAGGAGGTAAAGCCACAGCAGCTCACCCAGCAGGCGAGCTGGAAGGTGGGGACAGTGGTTCCACACGCATCCACCTCTCTCATAGGACAGAACCAGTCAAGAGACACAACTGAGTCCCCAGAGGAGCCACCACCAACAGCCTCTGCAGGACATGGGTTACTCGGGGGTCCCCACACAAACACCCCCCACCAGCCAGGCAATGAGGTGTCAGCCTCAAACATGCTTCAAGCACCCACAAGCCAACCACAGCTTGTGAGCCCCGCGCTGATGCATCGGTTCCCGTTCAGATAAGGTTCAGAGTGACTGCACAAACTGCTCCTCCTGCTGTGTGAACACTGGGCACTTTTGTTTCATGCCATACCCAGACTCCACAAGGGTCACAAGCAAGCCACCTCCCAGGCTCACATTCACCTTTCCTGTGTGCTCCCCACCAGCACCAGCCCCCCATGAATGTGAAAATGTGAGGAGTGGAGCTTCAGAAACTCCATTTTACTGGGGGTCTGTGTTTTTATAAAGCAAACAAACATGGGAAGTACAAAGGAATCACTCCTATCACCTCTTCTTGTAATTCACACGTGCCATTTAGACTCTAAAGCGTGACCTAGGAAATCACTGCCTATAGAAACTTCAATTGAAACAAGTTTCGACCAATTTTGACTAGAATTCTTGATAAATGTGTATTCTGCAAGACACCAACAGCTCCGTCTAAGTGCCACGATGTAGTATTTTTGCATTAGAAAAGGTATCTTAAACAAAAAAATAAATTCAGAGCAAATTAAATAAAGGTTCCAAGGAACTACAATCAGCTTTAGAGCTGCAAAGTGCCTAAAGAACAACATGCCAGGCTGGGTCTCTGCAGACTTGGTGAGAGGACTCCTCGTATCCACTCACTTTCGACTCACAAAGTGGCTGTGGGACCTCTGGCACCAAGCGCAGCATCAGGGGAGCACCCTCTGGCTGCACAACCTCTGACAGCCACACAGAGTGTTCCACAGGACACCCAAGGTACCTTCACTCGATTTAGTGACTCTTGCCAGTGTTCAGGCTGCAATGAATGCTTTAAAACAGGGAGATGCGTCCCAACGCGCTCGCTGGAAAACTGGAAAAAGCAGAACCAACAGCAGTTGTGACTCAAGCTTTGTTTTCATTGTTGGATGTTATTTTTACAAGACATTTTCGGAAGTCATTAGTGCAAGACAGATACATTTAATTAAAAATTTCACCATTCCTAGTAATTTTATTTGAATCTCAAGCCTCCGTGCTGACAACAGCAGAAATGCTCAATAGCACTGAGTGATAAAACACTTCAGAAGTGCCTCTCAAAGAATCTCTGTCATAGATCTAGTCCTGCATGCTTCCATGCTATAGAAACATCAGATTGCACACTTCTGGAGCTTCCTGCCACAACAGCAAGGTCACCAAGGAGTAAAACTGCTTTTTATACTACCATTTAAAATGGCAAACTATATAAAAAGGAAATATTAGCACTGTTGGTTTGGGGTTTTTAGTTTCTCGGTTATTTCCTCTGCTCACTGACATGCTGGAGCATTATATGTCCCCACATGGAATGCAGTGCTAGCACTGAGTGACCAAAAAGAAACTATTTCACTTCTATACAAATATCTATAAATTTAAACATTACCAAAAAAAGAAAAAAAGTTGAAATTTTACTTTCATTGCCTTTGATTTTATTTCAGAAAAGAGGAAGATTGACACAAATGGTTTCCTGGACAGCTTTTATTGGAATTAGAAACACAAATTAAAGCAAAAAAAGCTTAAATATAACTGGAGCTTCAAACTATGAACACATGGAGCATTTTGAGCTCACCCCTGTTCAGCAAAGGGACAGTCCACTACTCTAATTCAGCTTTTTTCACCCTTGAAATCGGAAGCAACAGCCAACAGCCTCGTAACCCCCCTGGTGCACACACAGCCGGCACGCTGCCATACACCTCTAATCCGCTTTGTGTCTCGCTGAGGTGCCAAACAAGCTCCAGAGCACAGGGAATGGCGCAGAACAGTGTTTTGGGCCTCAGTTTGCCTTATGCTATGCAGTGGACAGAGACAAAATAGGTAGATGAAATCTGGAATCTTTAGGATCAATTAAAGAAGAACATTGCTGCAGAAGACAAGGAAAAGCCATTAAGCAGCCGAGCCTGCCAGCTGCAGTGATACAGTACAAGAGGCAGTGTATCCTGAATTCAGGACACAAGTCATCTTCTATATCAGGTGTTGCTGAAACAACTAGAAAAGCAAACCTGTAAGATGAAGCACTGAAGCATCTACCAGCTTTCACCAGCCATGCAAGGTCCCTAGCTGTTCAAACACACGAGCTGACCACACAGACAGTTTAAGTCAAACCCTGTCTCTAGAAGTGCATTTGACTTCCATGTACACAGCCCTGTTTACCTTCTATAGCATCTCCAGGTCTGCTGCTGATGCAGCTCTGAAACTGGGCAAACGTACTGGTGAGAGACACAGCACCAATCTTTCCCCTGCATCAGGACAGATGACGATCAGATGATGATCAGAACCAGATACAAATCTCTTTAAAAACCAACAGGCATCTTCCTTCCAACTATAAACCCTGTACAAAGGCATTATTTAGTAAAAGAACCCCACAACTAAACCTTCAGAAGAACACAGAACTCTGAAAGTATCTTGTATAAGTTGCTGAAAACTAATATTTTCAAAAGGTCAGCTAGAAGCTGGCACTGGGAACAAACGTGTATTTTCTGCTAACACAAACTGCTGTGCCACACGCAGAAGGACCATCAAAGCACCTTGATGCTTGTCAGCAGCTCATTACTGGACTCAGGTAACATCTGTTGCATGTGGGCCATTCCTTTACCTATTTGGTAGGACACCATCTGTGTGCAGTATAGCACTTGGGTTTGAAACGCATTACACACCCTGGTTTAGAAACATAAGATCAAAGCTGCTCCAGGTTTATGTTAGAGACAGAAGAAGCAGCACCCTGTGTGGTTAAGGGCAGTGCTATCGTCTGGCTCCGTTCTTCGCTTCTGTGGAAATGTGTTTCAGGCAGAGCAGCTGTGGAAAAGAGTTCCATCTCCTGCACAGACCAGCCCTGCCTTACAGGACAAGGTGCTGTAACTCACTGAGACACTTCAAATACAACTTACTACTGGTAGTTTCTTAACAAGCCAAGATGAACAACAGCAATGAAAAACCCTGAGCTGGTGCTCGCAGCCAGTGCTTTTTCAGGTCTCTGGCTCTGTACAGATTTCAAATGCTGTGGAGAGAATCAACAGGAGGAGGGAATATTTGCTTTAATTTAATGCCTTCTAATGAAAGTGAGAGTGGAACGCTCCTACTGGCTTTCAGTTTATACAAAAGCTTTCTTAACTGAAAGCAATCAGATTTCATAAACTACAAATAGGAAGCCTAAACCATAATCCACATAATAAAGGGCTTCTTTCTTTAAAGCATCTCATAATCACTTAAGTCACCACAAGTTTATACAGGATTAATACCTTTTATGATATCTGACAGTTTAAAAACAGTCTAGATTTAAATGGTTTAGGCAGTAAGGCTCCTCTGACTACGCTCTGAACTACCTCACCCCTGCATCAGCCTTCCCATGATTTCAGCTTGTAACACATTTAAAAATACTATAAAAATACAGCACACGAAATTGTAAGTGAACATTTCCATAGGGGAAAAAAAGAGATAATTTTCTTTTACAAAGACCTGATTGTGTCTGAAATCACAGAGAACTGCCCTGAAACACAGCCTGGCCCCTTTGTGCTACTGCAGCCTAACGCTAGCCTGATCACTGGAAGTTTTGAACTCTTAACAACTAGAACTACATAGGAAATGAGCCGAGAGATCACACAGGTGTGACACGAGGAATGAGTTGTGGCCTCACATGGACCATCAATGGGCTCCTTCTGCACCAGCTGAACCCTGCCTTCAAGGGTGGCTCACGGAAGAGGCCACTGCAGCAGTTGTCATCTCCAACATGGTGTATCTGAGAACTCTATTCAGGGAGCCACTCACTGGTTAACTCATAAAGCTGCTCTTGCCAGTCATTTTGTCCTCACAAAAGCAGATTTGGGTTAAAGCGGCGTTTCTAACAATAAACAAGAGCAGACAAGAGCAGGCTGGTTTGCACTGATTTTTCTTGTTTTCAATACAGATTAGCATTCTCTCAGTTTGTTGTTTCATCTGTCTTAAAATGAATTCAAGCACTTAGCAAATGAATGGGAAGCCTGTCTAAATCTATAAATTTTGGTGAAAGATGGTTACATTTCCCTCCTTTGTAAAGGAAGGAAGAAACCTTGCAAAACTTGGTCTTCTCCCACGCAGAAAGAAAAACCCAAACAAGACAAAACTAAACAACCCACAACAAAGAGGAGCTCCCTCTCCTCACTCTAACATACCTATGATACAATAAGTAGTGGCTCCCTCAGTGCTGAATCAAGAGGTCCTGCATTTAGAAGAGCAGACGTAGCATGCAGACTCAAAACCGCCTCACCACCACTAAAATAATGTGCATATATTCGGCATATTTTATGGAGTATGAACTTGATGCTCAACTGAGCAATGTAAAACGTAACAAGTAGGAAACTCAATGACAAGACTAACCCAATAACGACACAGATGTAAAGAGTTACAAGAGCATGTAAATATCACCATTGGTTGGCAGCACATCCAGTAGTAGCAATGGTGTCACAGTAACCTGGCGTTTGGGTATTCAGCTAAGAACAGCCACCTCTCCACCGTGACAATCACTGGCAGCCCAGGCAGGGCAGAGGAAATGATGTATTAAAAGCAAACACACACAGTTAAGAACCCTGAGTTGAAATTAATAAATGAGAGAGAAAACTCCTCACAAGGAAGTGGTGATTAGTGTCTCAGCCTCGCGGCACTCCCTTAAAAGAGCACTGGTTGCACAAAAATATGCAAGAAACTGATCAAAATGGTGTAAAAAGCCCCTATGGCACCAGCTGCACTATGATTATCACAGTCAACACTGTTCAATGTGTATTATCCCTGCGACTCCAGTATATCAGCACCTCAAAACTCAGACCAGCTTTCTTCCTACCAAGAGGGGATCCCTCCCATACACCTATCTGCAATTATCCCATAAAACATATAGGGAAATAATTCTGTTTCAAAGCTGAAGTTCTTAACTCCTAACAGATGTTGGCAAGCCCAATTCCACCATATACATAACAAAGCAATCGACAGAGCCTTGGGCCTTTAACACCAGTACACAAAGAAACACTTTCTTGTGTTACTGGGAGCATAATCAGTACCATGCTTTTTAGGCTTATGGAAAAATTGATCTATGACTCAAGATAAGGGGGGAATTAGTTAACTATGCAAATATGCCTAAAATATATTGGGAAAATCTGCATCATTTTAATGTCAGAAGACAAAGTTTGATATTTTCCTTTACTAAATAAACTTTGTTTACAGCAGCTTTAACACAAACGTAAAGAGGAAGAGCTTATTTTTATCCAACCAGGCCAGTCCTCCTGCAGGTTGTCAAAAGCCAAACATCACCGAGGTGGACACGTGGCTACAAGGCAAGAGAACAGAACTCGATCTGTAAAACCAGCTTAATGGTTCTGACAGACGTGACAGGAGCTCACAGAGCTGTGTCTTGTGTGGCACAGCGGCTGTACTCACAGTGCAGCAAAAGGAGGCAACACTGAAGCTGATCATTCAGCCCAAACCAAGCTCAAGCTTCACGTCAGGAGAGCATCCTGGGAGCAGAAACGCAGAGCCTAAGCGCTGAGCTTAGCCTCCCTGAGGAAGTCATGCCACCTAATCCCAGTAAGCAGTTTCTGCATCTGGATCAGAGAAACACAAAGTCTAAGGCCAACAAATCCCTCATCCTTCCATTGAGAAAATCCTTCTGCCAACTACGAGCGCTGGCTGTTGTAAAGAGCAGTGAATACCTGTCACCGTAACAGCACCGGTGAGAAACCCCTCCGCAGCCCACACGCCTGTGCTCCCAGTGATGTGGGTGAAATTTCACACCGACATCCAGTTACACTACGGGGAACCGGGCAGAACGGCCTGAGCAGCTCCACACCGTCCTCCTTAAACTCGTTCTTGAGGCTTTACCTCCTTCATGGTGAGAAAGATGGTGTAAAGCGAGGAAGTGAATTTCCCAGGAAT
>NW_009924711.1:0-985 GCF_000696875.1 Nestor notabilis | reverse complement strand
CCCCAGCCTGTGTTTGTGCTGGGGACTGCCCTGACCCAGGGGCAGGACCTCACACTTGGAGGAATCCCTTTTATCCCACACCAATTCTGTACAGACGAACTATCAGACAATCAATCCTTCTCTCTCCCCCAAAACCAGGAAGATGAGACAACGTGAATGAACTTATCCATTAAAGCCATTTAGAAAGGCAATTCAGATACTTCCTCTGCCAGACACCAAATTTCCAAGAAGATGTTGTGGGTATATCCACCATCTAACAAACATGACTGGAAGGAACACCTCAGGCTGCCCTCGAGGCAACAGCAAGTGTCCCTGCAGCCACTTCATGTTGATATCTCAACTGAGAAGTAAGTCATACCTGTGCCAGATGGAAAAGGAAGCCTCTGGAAGTGTAACGCTGGTCCTAAGATAGCAAAATTCCGTTCACGAGGTTCTTTTGTGGCTGTTGGTGCTCTGTGGCCTGGTTATTAGGTAATTTTTAGAGAAAAAAAAAAAAGAGAATAATAGGACAAATGGTCACATTTTCATAGCTAGCTTATTTCTTTGTGATACAAGCTCTTGTATCACAAACACACGTTAGAGTCGGCAGAAACAACACACGTGACATGGTAAATTCAAGTACTTTTAGTCTTTGTTTTGCATGTTTATCTCGGTTGTTAATTAACTATTATGGAAACAAAACAAGGGTAACACAGACAAAAGGCCGGGTTTTTCCTTCTCTTTCCGCAGAGAATGAGCTGGTCCCCAAGGGCCGACGCACACAACCCGGTTCTGCAGCCCGGGTGCTCTCAGGCCCCACACTCCCCGGTGGCCAGCACAGCCCTCCCGGTACGAGCGGTAGTTCCCCACCACCCCCGTTCACATAAAGCTTGGAGCGCGGAGACTTCCCGAAACGGAGCAGCTCCGCAGAGGTGCGTTGAGACCGAAACGCTCCGCACCTCAGCGTGAGCTGGGCATGCCGGGATACTCCCGGTTAACGGAGAGG
>NW_009924710.1:0-1505 GCF_000696875.1 Nestor notabilis | reverse complement strand
CGGCAGGAGCCACGGGCCGTAGGCAATGAGTAACGAGAACTGGGTGAGCACTTCCCGGAATTATGATGAATATGTATATAATAAAGACATATAAGCTGTAAATTGCCTCTTCTCGTTGTGCGTGGTAGGCGGAGCGATCCCCCATGCACCCGGTTCCATAATAAAGTAACACCGGATTTCGAACCTGTCATTGGAGAGTTGATTTTCCTGGATTTCGGTGGCATCCCCAGCGGCCTGGCACAGCGTGTGGGCACCAGCCCGTGTTCGGCCAGGCCTTGCCCAAAGGAGAGATGGGGCCTCTCGCGCCAGCTAGCCGGGAGCAAGGGGTGGCTGCTGGCCCTGCTCCAGGGGGAGCACCCGTAGTGGGGCACCCTCCTTCCCTGTGAGAAGAAGCTGGAGGGCACGGGCCCCTGCTATGACCATCCTCGCATGGACCCACTGGCCTTGTGTCCTGGCTCTGGGTGTGTAGGAGCGTGTCCAGGTTCCTCAGTACCCACAGGCCATGGCCACTCCCTAACCTGTAAACTAGCCAACCCTGAAAATAAACCCTTGCTAATTCAGATAGTGGAATCCATAGCTCAGCTGTCATCTAGTGACTTGTTTTTTCCATTGACATCTCCGAAGCTCCGGAATGGCCCAAACCCTGGGGCAGCTGCCTCAAGTGGGCAGTCCCTGTGCAGCAGCCGGGACACCGAGCTGCAAAGGCTCCTCAGGAGGCCAAACCTGGCTGTTGCTTGTGCCGGACACCATGGTGTGCAGGTGTGTACATATACGTACATAGAATCACAGAATCAACTAGGTTGAAAAAGACCTTTAAGATCATCAAGTCCAAGCTTTACCCCAGCACTGCCCCCAAGGCCACCACCACATCTGCATATTTTTTAAATATCTCGGCAATGGTGACTCAACCATTTTCTTGGGGAGCCTGCTCCAATAAACCTTCTGCTGAACAAATATTTCCTAATAAGTAATCTAAACCTCCCCTGGCACAGCTTGAGGCTGTTACCTCTTATCCTATTGCTTGTTACTTGGGAGAAGAGACCAACTCCACCCTCACCACAACCTCTTTTCAGGTAGTTGTAGAGAGCAATAAGGTCTCCTCTGAGTGTCCTTTTCTCCAGGATAAACCACCACAGTTCCCTCAGCCTTGTAAGACTTGTGCCCTAGACCCTTCACCAGCTTTGTTGCCCTTCTTCAGACATGCTCCAGCAACTCAGTATCTTTCTTGTAGTGAGGGGCTCAGAACTGAACACAGGATCCGAGGTGCAGCCTCACCAGTGCCCAGTGCAGGGGGATGATCACTGCCCTGGCCCTGCTGCCACACTGGTGCTGACACAGGCCAGGATGCCGTTGCCTTCTTGGCACAGGCTGCTCTTGTTCAGCTCCGTCAGTCAGCACCCCAGCTCCTTCCCCACGAGCAGCTTTCCGGCCGCTCTGCCCCAGCCCGCAGCGGTGCCCGGCACCGGCCGCACCTCACCCCGCGCGTTAACGCACGCACATAAACA
>NW_009924709.1:0-25526 GCF_000696875.1 Nestor notabilis | reverse complement strand
GGGGAGAGAGAGGACCAACAGGCATAAAATAACTCTCCCATGAATACGTATCTTCATTTCAGTGGCAAAATATGTGTCTATATAAATCAGTGACAAACCCTTTACTTATTTTTCAAAAGATGTTTAAGAGATTGTTCTGAATGTGACTTATTCAAATTTGTTGACATCAATATACTTCACAGGAGGATGATAACTATAGTTGTTAGTTCTGGTGCATTTCAGAACATTCTCCTGGGAACGTAAGTTATTTGCAAAGTTCTTTCACTTCTGATTATTATCGGCAGAATTAGGCTCGGCTTTATAAGACAAAACACTGAGTAATGTTTGTCATAATTCAGTTTGTAGGTTGTGATAAGATGCCAAAAAGCAGACACTGTCCAGGTCAAGGAGAGCAATGTACAGCTATGAGCATCTTTTTTCAGATTATGTGTTTGCAGGATGATTTTGTTTGATATTATACATTGATTTTGATTTGGCTGGAAGTTCACTTCGCAAGCAGAGCTGAAGTTTGAGATCTGTTCTTACTACGTGAAGAGCTGCATGACTGTAGCTTAAAGTATTTCAGGAGGGTACCCTGACAGTGTTGATACAGTATGGAAATCATCTGTCAGAAGATAGCTGAATTTAACACCGCTTGAAAAAACTGCTTATTTTAACTAAGAGAAGAATAGGGGAAGGATCACTAAACTGTAAAGCAGTTTCTGACATAATTCTTCCCCAAAAATCACTGTTTTCATAGTCAGCCTGCACTGAAATCTGAAAGTTGTTTGGGTTTTTTTAAACTTAATTTACAAATGGTAAAAAGCATCAGAGACAAGTTCCAGGCGCTGGGATTGATAGAAGAGCCTAGGCGGGGAGTTCTGCATCTTCCTTGCATGCTTGTTATCATCCAGGCGCAACTTTGGCTTGTCTGCATCACAGAGCAGTATCAGGACTCCTTGCAGGAGCTCTGATTACATCAGAGATGCACTGCAGAATTCAAAATACTGCAGAGGACACTGGGAGGGGAAGCGATACTTGCAGTGGAATTTTAACGTGTTACTCATGATTTCTGCCTCTTTCCCTCAGAAGGGCGTCTTTAATAATTCTTTCCCCATTGTCTGGCACCCTTCCTACATTTCGGCCAAGAGTAAGGGCAGTAGAGATTCTAACTCAATTTCTTCACCAGATGCAATGGATAAGAATATTATCTTGTGCAAGACAGATTTTGAAGCGAGATACAAAGATGTTGTATCTCGCTTCATATGCACACCACACCACTTAGTGTCACGAAGAGCCTGTGCTATGGGCCAGTTACTCTGTATTACCGTAGCTTCTAGAAGCCAGAACAATTATCAGGACTGTAGTAAGAGACAGTTCTTACCCCAGTAAGAGTACAAACAAAATAGGAAATGATGCTCAGAGAAAAACAATTTGCCCAAGGTAAGAACACATTATCAGCAGAGGAGCTCGAAAGGTGAACTGGGCTTCACTAGCCCAAGCATTTGAAGGGCAGAATGCTATCTCAGGCAAGCAGGGATTTTACCATTGGGCTTTACTGAAGCAGAGCAGTTTCATTTGATGATTTTACTGTTACAGCATATCCTTAGAGTTCATCTTGTTCAATTCTGAGGAAAATTGCTGCTACAGGATAAAATGTTTGTCTGACCTTACATGCTGTGTGTTGTCTTTAATCCTTAACGCATTTCTTACAGCCATCTCCAATGTCATCAGTCTGCCATGTATGACTAAAACAGTTTGCTTGCTTTTTAAACTCAATAGCAAAAAAACCCCTTCCGTTAATTATATCTCTCCCATCTTAAAGCAGTACTGCAGAAGCTCCTTCCAGAGGAAAACAAGAAACATACAGAGAAATGTATGGGTTTGTTTTCCTCGTTCCTTCCATCTTTTCTGTTGTCCTTTATTTCCTCCTGTTCTTCCCCCTTAGATAGGATGCTATGTGTATCTGAGGCAAAGAACACGTAAATAACACATGTACGGCATCGAATACTATAGCTGCCTACGTGGGCTGTGTGGGCTTGCCAGTTCTGGTTATGGAGAAAGAAGGAGCCACCTTTTATAACTGCAGTCATTCAGTGTCACAGGGGATTAATTTGTCCAACTTACTGTCTTGCACAGGTTGAAAAGCTGGAAGCAAAGAGAGAAATTCTTGTGTCTTTGCTCTCATTTCACAGGTGATGCCTCAGGGTTACAGCGTGTGTCTGACACGCAGACCATTTACATTCCCCTCTCCCCATTTCTTCCCATTGTGTCAACAATGGATGTGGTGGGAGATCAAACCAGTGACAGAGATGAGCTGCCTCCTCATTTTTCCTGGCTGAGTTTCAGAAGATTAGTTGTTGCTAACCAACATCATCTGGTATTACAGAAGGGAAAATAGTTAACAGCTCCCATTTATCCATAGTCTTATATCAGTCATAATCTTTATTCTCTTTGGGCCAGCCCTGCCTTAGACACAGTCGAGGCAGAGCGGAAAATGCCGGTTTCTAAATAAAACAGCAGTTGCTCTGAGAAAAGGAGCCTTACATAAACATACATCAGGTACTCCTGTTTTCCCACATCAAACCTATAGCTTGAACTCCCAGTGGCATTACTTCTACTGATGGTATCTTGGGAATGCTTTAACAGAAGATCAACTCTGAGGTCATTAGGAGTGCTTCGTGTGACAGGACTGTATGTCAGTGTAATTGCAATTTCAACTGTTCCGTATTTTCTCTGCTCTAGCTAGCACTATCTGCACCAGTTATCACTCTCGTCAGATCCCTTCATTTATCTGAGTCCTGCAGCTTTCCCAGTGGGCAATGGCAGAGTGCCATCGTCTGTCATGAAGCTCTGCCGATAATCCCAGTATTGGCTAGAATTTCCTAGAATGTGACTTTTAAATACAATTATGGTTTGTGTTAATGTTCTTTCAAAAACCAAAAAAGGCTCACTTTCAGGTGACCAGGCCTTTGCTCAGGCTTTCTCAAGGCAAGAGACAAACCAGAATTGGTTGGAAGTTTATTTGGGTGCAGGCCCGTGGGATTTTGTCATTGTTTGCATCCACCATTACTTCCAGAGGAGCTTTGGAATTGCCCATCCCCTGCCGTAGGCATTTCCGGAGTCATAATTCTGGAGCAAAGACAGAGCAACTCACTGATACAATCAAGTAGGTAGTGATAAGGCACTGAAAGGTGAACACAGTTAAGATTTTGGCACAGAGAACAGGTTACTTGACAAATAGCTGTCCTCAAGTCACTAGTGATAGTAATGTAGAGATTCCACTTTGTGACCAAAGCAAGATGACAAAGTTCACCTCTGCTTACCTCAGGCCAGAAAATAGTACCACAGCTCTTGGATGATCTGAATCATGCCTTGTCCATTCTTGCATATTCTCGTAGGTTTTCTTTATCCACATGCCCTAAAGGTAAGTAAATTAGTTATTTCTTTTTGTACAAAAGAGGATTACAGGTGAGGAATCAGGAAATACCGCTCCATCCAAAAGCTCACCTGGGGCCACCTGTTTTTAAGAGTACATGAAGAACTGCTCTTTTCAGTGTATTCCATCTGGGAAGTTCAGGAGTAGAACTGAGCTAGTATTTTATTGAAAGCAGACTTGTAAGTCCCCTTGCAGCAAGGAAAGCCTGTTGCTCTTAAGCTGAAGTGCAGCTGTGTTTTGAATACTTTGCTGTTGTGTATTCATGGGTTTTTCTTCTCTAATAGGTATGTAACACTATTGATGTCGTTTATAAACCTCAGCTTCTGAAAACGACAGTTCTGTGTGTAAGGAAGTCACCCTAGCAGGGGCACGTATCCCCAGGGTGCATATCAAAGAGGAGGTAAGTACAGCCAGGAAAAGAACATAACTATGTACTGCTACTGAAGCCAATCGAATGTAATATTTATTACTTCCTTGTGAACTGGAGGCTAGAAAGTCAGAATACTTGTGCATAATGAATATCTATTTACTGTACAGTCCACTTAAGAAATACTCCTATCAAATGAAACTCAGCAACTCCACGCATTAAGCAGTAACTGACTGTACAGATGGAAGAGCAAGAAGCAGTGCTCTGTGTGAGCAACTTTCTGTCTGACTTTTAAAACATAATGAGTTAGGGAGGCAAAAAGTTTAATATTTCCAGTTACCTGCTTTTTATACCCATTTGAACCCTGTGGTCACTTCATTCCACAGGCTTTACACTTAGTGTTGTGTGAGCAGAATTTGAATGTGATTTTCAAATTCATCATGAGAATTTTCTGGTTTCCTATAATCAGAGGTGAAGGCACTCACCCTGGCTCTCAACCACAGTTTAATCCATTGTAAGGACAAGGATCTATTCCTGCATATAGGGCATCAGTTATAACTGAAACAATATTGCAGTGGTTATGTAGAAGTCATGTATTTCTTTGCAGTCTTTTGTAAATGAGGCTGTAAAAAGGGAGTTGCCATTAAATGTGTATAAACTACACAAACATTTTATGTGATTATCGATGTAAGTAGGGTTTTTCCCAAAATTGTTTCCATATGACCTTTTAGAAGTTAATTTTGTACTAACTGTTTTTTAGAAGTGTGTATTTACTGAATTAGAACATAACTGATTTCTGATTCTTTCTATATACTTCATGGGTACTAAAATACTTAAGATTTTTATGTGTAATCTTACTTAAATAAAAATATACAGTTTCCTTTTCTACAAAACAAAATTGAATTCTATGTTCTTATGTGATACATTTGTAATTTTTATACTTCCATCCTGAACCAGGAACATGCCAGGATTATTCCTGGTTTCCTTCTATATCCACTGGGAACTTAGACCTCTGTATCTGAGACAGGAGAAGCCCTTCAAGGTGACAAATATGCTGAACAGAGCTCCTGAACAAGTGAGCAGCCATTAATAGAGTCAGTTCTACTCAGCTGGACAAACCCAGCCGCACAGCAAAGGTCTTCTAACCATACTTGGCCACTACTATTTTGTTTCCAATTGTTTTTATCATCTATAAATGTTTTTGAGCTCCAATCACTGCGTTTGTTCCAAACTTGAAAACAACCTTTCATTCACTTACCCCATATGTCTGCTTTTTTGTTCCAGAAGACACTTGCAGAAGTAGCCAAGTGATGTGAAATTGTCTTCCAAGATGACTGTTCTACCTGGAGAAAATTCCGACTACGACTATAGTGCTCTGAGCTGTGCTTCAGATACTTCCTTCCACCACACTTTCTTTCCAGAAACAGAAACACTTAAGGGAGTCTTTTACCAAAGAGCCAAGCTAATTCACCCTCAAGAGGATCTCCTGAAAGGCTTTCACCCTGATGATCGGAAGCATCATATTATTATAAATGTAGGGGGCATTAAGTATTTGCTCCCTTGGACCACGCTTGACGAATTCCCATTGACACGCTTGGGACAACTAAAGTTCTGTACTAATTTTGATGACATTCTAAACATCTGTGATGATTATGATGTGACATGTAATGAATTCTTTTTCGACCGCAATCCAGGGGCATTCAGGACAATCCTGACCTTTTTGCGGGTTGGAAAACTTCGTCTCTTGCGTGAGATGTGTGCACTGTCTTTCCAAGAGGAGCTGCTCTACTGGGGAATTGAGGAAGACAACTTGGACTGGTGTTGTAAAAGGAGATACCTGCAAAAAATGGAGGAGCTTACAGAAATAAATGAACGGGAGGATGACCTCATAGAAAATGAAACAGGTGAAACAGTAGAGGAGACAAGAATTGGCTTGTGCATGAAAAAGTTGCAAGACATGGTGGAAAGACCCCAGTCTGGCCTCCCTGGAAAGGTGTTTGCTTGTTTGTCTGTTTTATTTGTAACTATTACAGCAGTGAACTTATCCATCAGCACCATGCCTGACCTGAGAGAGGAAGAGGAAAAGGTAAGTTAGCTTTCCAGGATGGAAAATGGTATGTGCTGGGAAGAGCAGAACAAGTACAAGGTCTGATGGTACTGATTTCCTTGGGGATTTTGCAGCTGTCTTTAGAGGGGGGAAAATAACATAAAGAATATTTGAAATCTTACATGACTGTTTTCAATTCAATTACTTGTAAGAGAATGAATCATATCAAGTTTCATGTCCAAAGAAAATTTTGTTAGTGTGCGCTCTTCTGCAACTGTATTATTACCTTGTTAAGCTTTGTGTTTGCTATTTAGAAAGCCTGAAGTTACTAAGCAGTATCTTCTGCGGAATAAGTAGTTCCTTTCTAAGGTTTGCATTTAACTTGTTCTATTTTGTCAGTGTGTTTCCCCATAGCAACAGCTTCAATTCTTTTAATATTTTGGGTTTAAAAAAAAACCAACACAGAAACCTCTCTTCCTGTCACTGCACCAAGTAAAATAGTTATTATCCAGTGCCGATTACAAACTCCTCCTCTTTCCTGCAGGGTGAGTGTTCCCAGATGTGCTACAATATTTTCATTGTGGAGTCTGTCTGTGTGGCATGGTTTTCCCTGGAGTTCCTGCTAAGATTCATCCAGGCAAAGAGCAAGTTTGCGTTTTTGCGGAGACCATTAACCCTGATCGACATAATAGCCATTCTGCCATACTACATCACTTTGCTAGTAGACACCACGTCAGTGGGCTATAAAAAGCCCAGCTCTGGGAGCATCTACCTGGACAAAGTAGGTCTGGTCCTCCGTATTCTCCGTGCCTTGAGGATTCTGTACGTCATGCGGCTGGCCAGGCACTCCTTGGGGCTGCAGACGCTGGGGCTGACCGCTCGCAGATGCACCCGGGAGTTCGGGCTCTTGCTGCTCTTCCTCTGCGTGGCCATTGCACTGTTTGCACCGCTCCTCTATGTCATTGAGAACGAGATGGCGAACTCGCAGGAGTTTACCAGCATCCCCGCGTGCTACTGGTGGGCTGTCATCACCATGACCACGGTAGGCTACGGAGATATGGTTCCCAGAAGCATTCCTGGCCAAGTGGTAGCACTAAGCAGCATACTGAGTGGCATCCTCCTCATGGCATTTCCAGTCACCTCCATCTTCCACACGTTTTCACGCTCCTACATTGAGCTAAAGCAAGAACAGGAAAGAATAATGTACAGGAGAGCACAGTTCTTATTAAAAACAAAGTCTCAGATAAGTAATGCATCACAAGGGAGCGATATTTTATTCCCCAGTATCTCTTCTGAGACTAGGGACAATGAATGAAATTTAGGTTACTATTTCTCCTGATGTCGAGTAGTATTTTGTTGTATCAGATTCCATCTTTTAAGTTGCTTTGGAAGCATTTTACAAAGGTAACCCTCATATTAAAATGAAGAAAAAGAGTTATTAACCAGGAACTGATGTGGTTTAAGTAGTCTATTATTATGCTGTTTCTTCCCCCCCAGTGTAATGTATAGGACAGATCTTTCACTGAGATCATACAGTGGGATTTTAGGAATTAAAAGGCTCTGATTAAAAAAAAGAACACCATATAATAATGTGCTTGTCAGGCTGGTTTGCCATTTGTAATACATATTTTTCCAACTGAATCACGATGTATATAACCATTAAACAGGCTGCCATTTTTCTTGTTCTTCTTGTATATAAATAATGTAAATACAACAAAACTGATGGTGAAAATCTCTCCCAGTAAAACGCCTTAGAGCATAATGGAAATAGCCACAGATGTTTATCCCATTGTGCTCTTAAAAAAAACATTAAGTGAGATTTGTCATTCACAGCAGCAACTGTATATTTCTCTGCAAGTCAGCCCTAAACATACCAGAAGTGAATCCAGCTGTTTGTACCATAACCTTGCTAAAGATGTAAATACTAATAGCTCACCAGCTTCAAAATTTAATTGAAGTTACCATGTTGACCTATGTCATTGAATGCAGTAATCCCAGGAACAAAGTCTTTTGAGTTTTATAGCATTTAATATTATTACCAAGAGGTGACTAGCTGCAAATCAAATGAAATATGCATGATGAGATGCCAGTCATTCCCTACCATCTGTTTCCATGTTTTTACTTTACCTCAGATATGAAACAGAATTAAAAGAGGCCTGTTTCCAGGGGACGCCCTACCATTACTTGGCAAATCGATGCTGCGGCTACCCATTCACATTCAGCATTTGGTTCTTTAGAAGGAGCAGAAAATATATGGTCGTGGGAAGTTGCCAATGGTGAAGAAAAGAAAATATCATTTGAGTCATGGAGTGGGGGGGTACTGACAGCTTTATACTTTACTGTCCTCAATCATCAGGGACTTAAGACTTAATTAACTATACCTTTGCCATCATTACACACAGCGTAGGAATGGAGAAAATTTTAAATAAGATATGAAATAGCAGTTAAGGTCCCAAAACACACCCGTGTGTTCTTCATCCACATGTGTGTCTTGGTCCAGGTCTTGCTGAAGTCAGCAGGAGCACGAGTCAGTGAGACACCGAGGTCTGGCACAGGTTTCTGTGGGGATTAATGACAGAACTCCCATTTATTTTAGAGGGCGTGAGACTGGCTTGCACAACAGGTCAGGAGGAAAACCCCAGAGATTGAAACACCCCAACAACCTATTTGTTTGATTTCATGCGTGCTTAGAGGTAAAGAAAAGCTAATCTTAAGGTTTCATCTTCTGCCCTCCCCTCCTTTTTAGTACATTTACTTATTAACAGTTAAGAGCCAAGAAAATTTAAAAGTTCCATCACATTCACCAATGCTTCTCTAGATTAATTATCAGAAATACTATTACTTATTGGCATTTCTGGAGCAGGTTGCTAGAAATGCCAGAATACATGACGGGTTTGTGATTTGAGTGAAGGCCAAGGACACAAACATTGTCCTTTCAAAAAGGTAGAATTAGTTCCTCAGCCTATGGTGTTTGGCCAAGCCCACACTACACTGGTTTTCTTTTCATGTGTTTAAAATACCATTTGAGGGTGTTCTGATATATGTGCTCTTGAAGAATAATTCCAGAACATTTAAAAAAGCACTTTACAAATAATGAGGGCTCTCTCATTCTTCAGCCTGCTGTAGGTAAATACGCCTATGGAGCATTACAGCAGAAGTCTAAACTCTTGGCAGTTAATTATGTGGCAGAACTACAAATGTAACCAGCTTTTCACTCTTGTTCTTCTAATTAGAGTTGGACAAAAAACAGGAACATCGTGACAAAAAAGGGACACATTTTCCATCCAGAATGCACTTAATTTCAAAACTGTTTGATCATCTGTAGCATTGGCTTCAACACAAGTGCTATACATCCTTCTACCTTTGTGTCAGCACTCGTTATAAAAAGAACTGGTAATTAGATTAGTCCTGTGAGCAACAGTTGCTTATCTAAGAATGTGTTTGACAGGCTGAGCCATAAATAAGAAGCTGTAAATGAATATAAGGAGAAATCGAGACTTGCCAAATAAAACCTAAGCTTTTTTCCATGTTATGCTAGCTAATAAATGCTGAAGATCCATCCATTCTCTCAATGTCTTTACATTAAGTTAATGCTCATTTATTTCATGTACCACTTGATCTTTTATCGCAAATTATAGCTTGATTCTATAGTCCTTGTCTGCAAACAAAAAAATACCACCCTGAAGTTGGGTTGAAGTTGGTTGAGCAAACCTGTGAAAGCATCTTGCCTGTTCTGCCTAAGCCAGGAACAAATTAACTGTCCAGGAGGTACCCCTATGTGATTTTGTACTTGGCAGCACATTGCTTGTAAGCATATCAACGTGTTTTACTATGAATCACTGTAAGAAACTTGCTTATGTTTTACAGGAGGCAATACATACCGTAGTCCTTATGCTAAGTAAATCCAGCTATAAGAGCACATTAGTATGAAACCCACATGCTGTGTTCCAGTTCTTACTGCGAAGGCTGAGGGCCTAAAGTGATTATGCCTCTTTACAGTATATTACCTGTATTTCAAATTCAGTTAAATTATGAATTGATTCAAAAGCAGCCTGTTTCCAGTGACACAGCTGTTAGCTACCAAGTCAGCTCCTTTTTGCATTTAACAGCATGTGCAGTCAAGAAGAAAGTCCCAATAAGAAAACACTTTGTACTTTTATGAAGAAAAAGAATTGTTTGAATTGCCACTGATTGCTAGAGGTATACGTCTGCAACAGAGAGAGGCTTGCATTTCTACTTATATTACCCTCTGTATACTGCAGTAATGTGTACAGTATGCGATCAAACAGCAGCAGCTCTATTAATTTTGATTAATAAAGTGTTAGGCTCTCCTTTCATTTTCATGTGCTTCTCATGGTATAGAAAGACTGTCACACATGTGTAGGCATGCTTGACAACCTGGGGTCAGTCTGAGAAGTAAGCAGCAGCTAAAGTAGGGTTTGGGCAATGAGCATTGCTACCTGAAGCAGGCTGGCTACGATAGAAAGCATTTACTAGGAAAGAAAATAATCTCAGTGTAGAAAAATATAGGTACCAATTCAGCAGTTTGTATAAGGAAACCTTTCTCCATGTTGTCCCAAGAATCACAATCACAGTTAGTTGAGATATAACTTTAAAATATTGCAACCATTTAATAGTTTAACCATTTAACCAAAGAATCATCAGATTCAGAAGAGAACAGATTTCTCCAAAATCTTTCCCTCCTCCATCATCCTTCCTCAAAAACAGTAACAAAAGCAACAAAAACCACTTGGTGTGTGCAACACTGCTAAATGAAGATAGAGCCACAAGGCTTAACTGTACGTCAAGAAACATAATTTGCAAGGTGAGTTGGAATAATTTGTATTACTCTAACATTCATTATGGGTCAAGCTCTTAGAGAAATTTCTGTTTAGGGAATACATAGGACTTGTCTCCATTTGTCCCTTTATATCTTTTCCACTGTAATTGAGTGCTCTAGATTTCCACGGTCAGAGGCTTTAGTAGTGTCATTCAGTAGTCAGAGGCTTTACCAATGCCCAATTAAACAATAAAAAAAATCATGCAGAACTGAATCATGGATTTACACATCATGAGATGCACGTCTGGGAAGGAAAGCTGGCGTGCTCCATATAGTCATGACTTGTGTGGGTAGAGTTTAACTGGGGATCCAGGCTGATGCAAAAGCAAAGATTTTTCCTGTAGAAGGTTGTCATTCCTACTGCTATAGCTCTCCTCCATAACTAAGGTTTGACAGGAATCTCTCTGAACAAAAGCTTTCCACTCAAAACAGTCATTTAGGCTACAGACTGAGAATAAAAATTAATTTTAGGCAGTTACCAAAGTGCCTGAAGCAGTGGCCTCATCAAAAGATCTGAATCAGCACTGGGGGATATGTAGTCTTCTCTGGGGTTTATTTTTTAATAGAGGAAGCCTGGAACAAACTAGATCCCTAATTCAGGTGTCACATTAAAAGGCCAGTGTTATGATAGATGAATTGGAATCTTATTCTTCAGTTGCACAGAAGCACTAATATCTACCACCATTAACTCCACATTATTTGTCCTTCACACATCTCATTCACTGCATGCGGGGACCAAGGAATATGAAGCAGCACAAACAATCCAGATCCAGAGAGGTCAGCTTGTTCTTGATTAGGGTCAGTTTGAAACAATAAGACAGCAGCAAATATAAAAGTTCTTGGCAGTTCATGCCTGACTGTGAAATAGTCCTGTTTCATGCAATTATTGATCTTTCTGCTTAGATAAGAAGACTAGGAAGTTAAAAGAAAAGGAACAGATACTTTTCATAACAAAGCTACAGAATTTCACATCCCTCTTTGGGTTGGCAACAGGCTGATATCGGGAGTGGATAATCCTAAACCTACGTAGATTTCATTGTCTGTGTTTAAACAGAAATTAAACAAGAAAGTGACAAACGTGAGTTCAAAGACTGTGACACAAATCTCTGCTCACATGTCAGCCAGTGACATTAACCCCTAACCTGACCAGTTGACTCTGACCCGAGTGTCAGAGTTTCACCATCTTCACATTCATTACTCACCATTTTAATTTCTACCAGCAGTTGCCACAATAGTACATGGACCAGTTTCTTATGTGTTAATAGTTAATCTTATGTAAGATTTGGCACTCAATTTAGTATCTATCCAAAAGGTGATACAAGTGCCAAAAATAGAGAAAATATGAGGAAGAAAAAAAGCCCAACTACAATGTGTTCTGGGATGATGGAACTGTGGTACCCCATAGGCAACAAGAGTGCAACCTCCCGAAACCAGACAGAACTGAAGGCATAGAACTATAGTCCATGACAGTGGATGAACATCACCCCATCAACAAAAATGCACTTCAAGTATTCTATTGCTAAAACAAAAAATGCTTAACACTAAATTTACCCACTCACCCATTTACTACTTTCTCTGTGGCATTTAAACATTCCCATTTCAGCATTACTAATGATCTCAGTGTTCCTGACATAGTAATGATCATATAAAAACCAGGAAAGTGAACACAATTTTGTATCCAAAACTTGTCCTTCACTGAATCAATTCAGCTCTGTGCATGTTCCGTCTTGTCTTGTAAAATTAGAGTGTAAGTCCTTAGGACAGGATTCCTTGTTTTGTAGCTGTCAGTCACTATGTAAAATCATACACCACAAATAAAGATAAATTTCTACACGACAAAAAAAGTCAAGGAGAATTTTGCCTGTGCTGCCAAACTGAAAATGTTCAGTTTGGCTTATTGATTATTAACAATAAAACTAGACCTTCCTCCCTTTCTGCTCAGTGTTTTTCTTCGCCATTTTCCAGCATCTTGTGTCTTCGAAATACTCCCTAGAAATCACTACAGCTATTAAGAATGCTATTAGCTCTGCCAAAAGCATGGAGAAGAAACTGCAAGAACATAATATCAGGGGATGTTTCTGCCCTGTCCAACAGGACTTCTCCTTTCTCTTTGCCCCTGGCAACTAATTTGGAAGCAAATGTCACTTGAACAGAAATAAAGTTCTGCCATAACTGAAGCACAGGAGGCCAATCAGGGTAATTAGAGCACATTTGCTATACTTTATAAATATTCATTCGTTATCCCTGTAGCCCTTCTGACATGAGTCAAACAGTCTCGAGCAACACTGAAGTCAGCTAGGGCACATAAACACATGTAACGCTGTCAAGCTGCGGTTTCAGCTTCTCCTTCATTGGGTACCCTTTTTAATGACTGCAGTTTTGTAACCATTCTTAATTACGGTCATAATTTTATTCCCACATTCCTTGTGGGTGCAGAAAACAAGGCTGCAAACTGTAATAATTACCTGGCTCAAGTGAGTGACCTGGAACGTAAGTACCTCCCAGCCACCACCTAGAGATTAGAATGTTTAAAAACCCAAGGCCATTCATTTCCAAAACGAGACAGATAATTTTACAGCTCTCAGTCATGCAAGTAAAGTGGTCAGCAAGTATAATAACCTTTCTCTTTCTGTGACAGATAACAATCTAATTTAAATGGTGCCTAGCCTACCACAGGAAGAAACTTGTGTGGACTAGCATAGATTTCTACAGTTAACTATATATAGACATAAAGTTTTAACAAAATTGTGAATGATACATCAAAGTAATGCTCTTGTTTTCATTAGTGGTGCATCTTGTGTCACGAAGAAGCTGAGTGATATCATCCATAACTTTTACAGTGGTAGTTCACAGGTCAACCAAGGAAAAGATGACAGTTTCAGTCATAAATAAAAGCACATTTGGGGAAATCAAGCAGCAATATCCTCAAGGAAACCAGATCCAACACTGAGGAACTTCAGGTGTCTTTAATTTTAGAGAAGAATGTTTCTGGGGACAACCTGAGTGGGGAAAGTTAAGACTGCAAAGCATCGCATGGCATGGGAAGTGGGTGAAGTTATCTTTTTAGCTAGATGAAAACAGTTAGCAAATTCAACATGGGCATCACAGGATGAAAACAAACATAATTCGATGGCAACAGGAAAGAAGCATCAGCAACAATAGCATGAGGTAAGGCTGGCATCCTCATCCTTACAGCAGTCCTGAAATCGAGTTAATCAAACACTCCTCTTGGTGGGACCAGTGTAAACCTGCATGTGCCTTTTTTCCCTACTGACTCCTTGCTCTTCCATTGCTAGCAGGAACTCTGGCCCACACCTAAAGTACTTCAAGCACCTGCACAGGACCACGAGGCATATCTGATTTTTTTGTGCACTAATGATATGCAAAGCCAAAGAGGAAGTTTTCCCTGTGAACCAAAACATGTCATTATCTGCTGTATTTGAATATGGTTGCATTTCTACCTATAAAAGTTATAGTACTCTAGATGCACGACGGGCCCCAGAGGATGCGCTGCTAGAAGAGTTAAGAGTTACTGAGAACAGTATAAATCCAGGCTGTGTGTCAGTGTTTGAGTAAGAAAACGGGTTTTCATCACTGTAGTGGAGAATGTGCCTGATTCAAGGATCTTACATTGCCATCTACGGGCTGCTCCCGGCAGTCCTCGTCTGAGTGCCGGATCCCTGTCCTATAGCATCCATTCCCACCAGTCTCTTTAAAAGGATATATAAAATATATTCAGAAGTTCTTTTTAAAATATAAAGGAAAATACTCAATCCACTGCATTGCTTGGCTTCTGCATACATGGCCTCTCATTCGCCAGAGCAGGCTGTTAGATCTGCCAGGAAACTAGGACAAAGATACCACCACCACAGTTTCTGGTGAGTGTGAAGTACATATTGACACTACATAAATGTCCATAAATATATTTACACAGCATTTATTAGGCTGGAATTTATGTAAGTGACATTTTTTAAAAGCCTATCTGACTAAAATTAACAAGCTTCAAGCTTACATGGGGAAAAGACCTCCATCACTTGTACAAGAGCAGTCTGGTAAGAAAGCAGATACGATTTTATTTATAAAAGGAATTACAAAAGCTGCTTCAAAAGAAAGAAAACTCTTTCAGTTACCTGTATCTGTGCAATTTCTCAGTGTTCAAGGAGTTTAGATGTGCCTTACCCAAAACCCTCATTCCCACTTCACCAGCCCCAATCCCCCTGCTGCTGAGAGACCAGGAAATCTGCCTTTTTCAAAGGGAAGAATAGAAAATTCACTGAGCCACTTCACCTGCAGTCACACAAATACACAGATCAGTCCAAGGCAAAGGGCAGTGAGGTGTCAAGGAAAGCCTGTGGCACCACTGCTAAAAAGTGAGGCATCTACTATCACCCAGCTGACAGGGATCCAGCAGGGATGCACAGTTCTCCCAGCCATCCTAGGCACCAATATGAAGCTGGGATCAATCACCATGCAAAGGTGAGATCTGTTTCTAATGACCTGGTGAGGTTCAGGTTCTAAATTTGCTTCCCTGTTGTCTGAGGTTTAGGAAAAAAAAACCCCAAACCAAACACATCTGTTTCCAAAAGTGCACTAGAAGGAAGGAACAGTGCTGTAGCTTCTTACAGCTCAGATAAGACACTAAAAACTACCACATAAAACTTCTGCGACAATTCATGTAGCAGTAGGGATGCACACACATTTAGCATACTGTCCATTAGTTGGGAATAGACCAACCTACTATAATTTCTGCAGCACGATTCTGTCTCTGACTTTGTATCAGTAGAATTACTTAAGTAGCTTTGCCAGCCTTTCTACTTCTGCAAGCTGAGAGCTTGCTGGAGAGAGAAGAAAACAGGTGAAGAACAAAACCAGGTAGACATGAAGAACAGGTAGGGTGCAACCACAGTAAATAAGAAATATTCCTGTACTGCAATTACTTACAGCACAGCTGTCTCATCTTGGCAGTAATGCCAGCTGGACACCTGCAGGCATTAATAGGGCGAGCTGAAAAAGAGAGTAAGGTGCTCAGCAGAGTGGGAGTTTGTCAATGTTGTGAGCAATGCCTGAATAAGAGCTTTTGCAATGTCACCACAGGTGCGGGAGAAAGGCTGACAGCCTCTTCCTGACATCCACTCATTGGCAGACAAAAGAAAACTGAGAACAGCAGTAGTGTCACACAGTCACTCTAGAACACCATTTCCAGGGAGAAAGCATCAGTTCCTCCAGTCTGTACCAATGCAAGTTATCCAGTTGAATATTGGAAGGAGGAATGGATTTATACCTACATGTATTCCCAGAACTCCAGTAAGTTCCAGCTCCTTGGAATAGATGATAATTACTTTTACCTGAAACTGATAATGGGAAGACTAAAAGAAAGCTGGTTTAAAGTCCTGGCAATCTTGTCTTGTCTCAGGACAAGTCACAAAATTCCTTCCTTTTGTTCAAGTTTAGCTACTGCTGGAATATAGAATATTCAGCAGCACTAGGGTGTTATAAATCAGTCTCCATTAATATCTATATTTTGAGGGCAAAAAGTTAAAATTTTGTTATTCTCAACAATTGTTATATTATGTCAGTAGAATAATGGTGCTTCTTTTTTCCTTCAAAGAACTGTACATCAGTGCTGCTATTGATTTTAATCACAGTACACAGGGAAATGAATAAAGAAGCAAATATAAGAACCTCAAACATGATCAGTGTTGAAAAAGGCTAACAAAATGAGAACACTAAGTTTAAGCTTGTCACTACAAGAACTGAAGAACTGGTTGAGGTAACTGCATCCAAGAAAGAATTACAAGAAACTCCATCTCAGAAATGGTGCTTTGACTTCACTCTAATACAGCACTAAAGATGCTTTAACTGAGAAGGAGATTACCACGAATCAGGGCAGCAGATGAGGAGTCCCCAGCAGAACTTTGGGCAGAAAGCACAGGAAAGGGATTAAATTATTCTTTTTAAAGTGTCAATATTCAGATATTCCTTGTATCACTGGAGCAAGAAAGAGTGATTGAAAGAGGAGCAGCAGAGTTCTGACTGTTGAAGAACATGTTGGTTCTCTCATCTGAAAGGCAGGAAAACCAGAAAGGCATTAACAACACAAATTCAGTGTCAATAAATTGAAGGTGAAAAGGCACCTACAGAACACTTCAATGAGTTCCAACCATTGTTACACCTGCTACTTCCCACTACTACAGTAACAAAACAGAAACCGAGAGCAGAGTTTCAAAAAGGTATTTGGAATGGACAAGATGCATGTCCTGGAAATTATTTCTATAAATTCTAACTTACGGTAGAATTCTTATGGCTCTATCACACAGCATCTGGAATATACCTGTGCTCTGGGTGTGTACATCCATACATTATATGTACATATAAATACATCTATAAAAAGACAATATTTGAACACTTTGATTTCTTTTAAGGGTTTCAAACCCTCACATTGTGAAGTTCAAAATCTGGTTCCCAAAATAAGAACTTCCTTTCCCTGTTCATGAGCAGGTGAATCTCCATTTGTACAAGAGACTTCATTTCCCAGTCAAATATGTAAGAAGCCATTCTAAATTTGGAAATAACCTTTCTTTGCAAGCAGAGATTTGGTCTCCTAGCAACAGCATGAGCACCTTGTAAATGAAACTATGTCTTATTTGCACAGAAGGGCCTTGTGCCACGGGCACAGAGAAGCCATAAGAACATAGAGCTGCCACTTCTTCTCTCAGTGACCATTGGTGACAGGTCAGGTTAGCAAAGCCTGCAGCTGACACGCACATCAGGGCCCCGGAGAAGGAAGGATGGTAGCTGAAGACATGCATGTTGTGTTACAGCCTGGATTCTCCTGCCTAAGTGGTCCTTTCCAAACCTTGGTTCTGGATACAGCTGTTGCCCCATTCTAGCTTTCAATAGACAGTGTAATTTTAAGTCACCCTGATGCAGAGTAGGAAGAACTTCTTTTCTGGCTGGAAAACTGGTACCACAATAGGACTAGACTGAATTTATATCAATTTGCTTTCCAGATAAGATTCATATGACATACAATTTTGGATGGAAGCTATTTTTTTTTGTTCGTAGCATGACCATGAAAAATTTGAATTGTGGGTATTTCACAATAAAAATAAGAGGTCAGAGAGCACCATCACATAGATACCTTTCAGTTGGCTTTCACAACCAACTGAATCAATCACATGAAATATATTGTGAAGATCAAATTAACCCATTCAATGATGATGACTGGTGAATAGGCAAACAGAAGCCATTTTCCTGTCCTGCTGTCGACACCGGAACATATCAGTTGCTTTTCTGCTGCTGTATGGAGAAGACAAAGAGCATGCAGCTGTATGGCTCAAGCTCCTGACTGCGTAATAAAGACTGAAATGTGTTTGCTATGTATTTATTTTTCCTATAAAGATTTGGAAGCTGCAGTGTAAGGTAAGCAGCGGGACTGGTATATTTAATGAAGGTAACATAAACCACAGAAGGGTAATACCACAAACCAACATGTGTGTGTTTTCCTGTGGTGTACATTAGTGTTTGCTAGTTGTGCTCCAAGTTTTTTTCTAACTTAATACTTATTAGTATTTTACGCTTCTCCTAGTCTTAATGTAGGAGGAAAAGTGGCCTTTAGAAATTCCAAGGACTGTACTATGTCTGAGAACTCTAGTTAGCCTCCAGCCACAGTTATTGCTCTTTTCATTGCCCTTTTCTTTTTTCTCCCAGCTATCCCCTTTAGTGATGTAACTGGTTTTTATTCAACTCAGCCATTTCAAAACTACTCAATTATTTCTGACTGAAGTCCTGTAACCAAACAAAGCAACACAGTTTGTATTTATCAAGCTTCTTGTATTACTAGACAGACTTGGCTCCACCTTTCTCATTCAGCGTGGGTCCAAGCTTGGAAGTAACCTGATCAGTGTGTGCAGTGACCAATCCTTTCTGTGTGGGAAGACTCAGACCAGCATCAGAAAAGATGATCTTGCTCTTTATCTTGATGCACCACTCCACAGCATCAGTGAGACTTCCCCTCACGTAACAATTAACTTACCTGAGAAACCACTGCAAACCCAGTGGTCTAAGTGTATTAGATCCACTTTCCTCCTAGCGATAGTTGCACGGCTCCAGGGCTGCAAGGGCTTGTCAGCACCCCAACCTGGAGTGTGAACCTGTGCTTTGTTTCACATTCACTAGCAGGGATCCATGTTTCTGATGCTTGTAAAACAGGTAACGGCATATTCATTGAGAAATCACCTGCCAATACGCAGCAAATTTTCATATTGTTAACTGCAAACCACCTGCTAAAACTTAGCCTGTTTGCAGGCATGCACCTTAACCCTGGGATACCTTGTTACTGTTTACTCCTTGTCCTTCACCAGACTTCAGTAAAGTGCAAGCAAACTGAGCCAGTAACCAAAGTGTATTTTCATAATCAGCACTTCGAAGAAACCAATTCATTGTCTGCAGCGAAAATAAACAAGTGAAGTTGAGGAGTTTCCTTTCAAAGCTTAATATTTCAGTGCATTTGTTTTACTAATCAGAGATGCAATTTAAGATCTTTGTAGTTACAAGACAGCCACAAGCTGTGAGGCACTACATTTTACAAAGTAGTTGTTCTTTCTGAACTATACAATGGTTTGTAAATGAAAACATGACATTACGTCAGTGCTTTTTAGTTTCCTCTCACCGGATCAGAGTATTTCTCAGATGATCCCAGATAAATGTGACCTAATGTAGGTGAAAACGTTTGCTTTCTCCCACAAGAAACATCTGCCTCCTTTTATTACTATTAGGTGATTAAATGGGCATAAAAGGCAAAAGCTTTCAGTGTCACACAGCGGCTGAACACGCTCTCGCTCCAGAAGAAAAAGCAAATTCATGTTACATTTGAATCCACAGCTTTTCCAAGTGTATCACAACTTTCTCACTGACATCAGCAGGCCCCAGCAGAGGAGCTTCAGATTAACATCTTGTAAAATAATAAACCAGCAACCAATGACTTCAGCAGTCTTACAGCACACATTCAGTCACTGGGACTAAACTTTTGACACAATGCAAGTGCGTTGTGGCTTAAGCCCAGCTGATAACTCAGAACCACGCAGCTGCTCGCTCGCTCCCCCTGCTCCCGGAGGGATGGGGAGGAGAATTGGAGGAATGTAACTCCCATGGTTTGAGATAACAGCAGTCCAGTAACTAAGGTATGATACAAACCACTGCTGCTACCAATAATAATAAGGGAAATAACAAGGGGAGAGAATACAATTGCCCACCACCTGCCCACCGATACCCAGCCCGACCCGAGCAGCGATCTGGGCCTTCCGGGTAACTCCCCCCAGTTTCTATACTGGGCATGACGTGCTGTGGTATGGAATAGCCCTTTGGCCAGTTTGGGTCAGGTGTCCTGCCTCTGCTTCCTCCCGGCTTCCCCTCCTCCCTGGCAGAGCATGAGACAGAAAATCCTTCGTTAGAGTAAACATTACTGAGCAACAACTAAAATCATCGGTGTTATCAGTGTTGTTTTCAGGCTGGAAGTCAAAACCACAGCACTGCACCAGCTACTGAGAAGGAGAAAAATGACTGGTACAGCTGAACCCTGGACATTTTGGTAGGATTAATTCAACCAGTGAAACAGAGCAAATGCAGTAGTAATTAACTATTACAAAGATGTAAATTATGGACAGACATTGGTTATGTTCCTAGATTTTAAATGAACTTTCTATAAGCTCTATTAAAAGCAACTTAATAGTAATAACTTTGACCTGACATCAAAATTATGAAGTTGCAAGTAGGTTTGGTTTTTTTTTAATTTCTTCTTCTAATATCTGGCACTTAAGTGTTAAAAAGACTCTTTTTAAACTTCTGTTTGCATAAACAAAACTCTTTTCTCCTAAGGAGTTCAACATGTGTGTTCCTGTTACTACCATGTCACAGACACGATTATATCCAGGCAAAAGGAGAAGTTCAGTATCTTTTGGAGAAATCAGTTGCTTTGGGGTGAAGGGGGTCTCAACAGCAGGTGGGTTTTTTTGGGTTTGGGTTTTTTTAGTTTTGGGGTTTTTTTTCCCCAAAGAGTGCTAAAGATGTTTTGATTTTGTTCAAATGCACGGGAACACATGATAGTGTTTCTAATAACCCTTTTCTGTACAATTATCCATTTTCGCTGCAAAAGTGTTTTGAAATAACATGTGAAAAAAAGAAAAATCAGGTCAAGTCTCTGAAATAAACAGCCCTTTGACAGCTCACTCCAGAAACGTAATTTCCATTATATTTTTTTCTTGGAATATTGTAGGTGCTATTCAACTGCCCTGCTCCATTTTATGCTATTTCCCCAGTCTTTTTCCACAAGAACTGTACAACAATGCATTTTCAGAAGTGAACCTCAGCTCTTGCTAGGGTTGAACTGCATCCCACAACCCAGAGAATGATTTGGTTTATTAACTTGCAGTGCCACCTAGCAAACGCCCTTAACATTTTTTTCCCAATGTAGTTTCACAAAGGACAGTTAGAGGTTTCAGATCTTAAAAAATACCAATTTGTGCTTGCAGCATTTTAAACATCTGGTGCATCGTCTTGTTTTGAACAGTTAAATTTATTAGAACTTACGTTTACAAACAGGATAACAATAAAGATGCTCACATAACTAAAATATGTTCTGATTACATTCTGAGCATTAAGAACTAGTTTTGGACACATCCCTTATAGATTTGTCTACAAACAGTTCCAATAATTGTTAAAGGAGGTTTTTCAAATCACACATTTTCATAGTAGGTCAGTGCTGAATTTACTGGAGTTTTGAGATGAGAGACTCCTGCCACCAAAATAAGGAAGATTTCAGCCTATCAAGGCTAAATTAGCGCCTTGCATGCAGACACCTTTTAGGCTTGCATGAAAGCCAGACCAGTTTGATTTGCCTTGCCTTAAAATAACAACCATATCCTAAGACAAGTTTAGATATTTAGCTCTGTGCCTGAACCATAAAGTTATTCATGTCTGAGGCACTAAAATGCAGCAATTGAGAATAAATGCTGCAGCCACCTTCTATTACACCCAAACCTCTAACAGGAAGCTCTTCCCTGTTTAGTTCCTTTGCCAAATCCTGATAAGCCATTTAAAAGAGAATATAACCAAAAAAGCAAAAAGCAACCTCATGACATCAAGAGTGAAGGACAAAGAGAAAAACACACTCTGCTGACTGACCTTATCCTCTCTGGTAACGGATCTGAGGCCAATGACACTATAAGCTCCTTGAACAGAGCAGCTCGTCTTCATTCATAGCATCAAGATGTACCAAGTATTTAGCCAGTACTTTGGCACCAATACAAAGTAAGTTTTATTGCTTCTCTTGGAATTTCTAAACAGAGTTCTGCCATTACACTTCCTGGTGAAGAGAGAAACCACCACGTTTTATAGGGTTCAAGAACTAAAGCACGTCAAAACAAAAGATGTTTCCAATAGCAAGAACAGTTTTGGCTTAGTTATGATCCTACGGTCCTTGATTTTTCAGCGTATCTCCAGAGTCCATCACTGCATGAGGACTGTATTTACAGGAAGACTTGCATATCACTTCAGCCGGCCAAGGGGAAAAAAAGAAATAAAACTTAATAAAAGCCCCAGCATGGAAAGAATGAAATTCCGACAAGCACTACAGACCCCATCTTTGTCTCAGATGCATGGCAGATATTTTCATGTTTGCTATCCTAAGTCAAAGAAGAGAACACCTTTATTTTCTTCCCCTCAAGAAACCTACATTTTGCATACTCCCTTGAGCTCTTTACAGAATAATTATCTCTCCATTGGATGGCCCAATGAGTTTTGCACAGAATACTGTGCAAAAATAGCAGATGCATTTCAGATGCTGCACTCCTGTAAGAACTTTGAACCTCAGTCCCTGCAGTCTGGCAAGAACGGTTTTTCCAAAAAGCCATTGAAATAGAAAAGCTCTTTGAAAGTTTCTCTCTCATCAAGTCAGTCATCTCAGCCTGACTTGATGCATTTACTTTGCGAGTTCTGCTATCATACTTATGGTTTTAGTGCATTATAATTCATCTTTATAACTGCTTTTCCACCGAGTTCTCCAGATCCCTGTTGTTTACTATTCAGCACAGATTCACAGACTGGTTTTGTGCTGGAAAATGTGCTACAAGAAATGCGATGATAAATTCACTACAAAAAGTCCTCTGACCACTGTAGGCCTTAGTGCCACCTCCCTGTTCCTTCACAGCACAGAATCTGCTGCTAAAATGTTGTAACAAGACATTACACATGATTTCTATCCACTCAAGTAGCACCCATTTACAATTAAAAAGTCTCTCCCTGTTCCCTAAGTCCATAGGTTGATCCTGCTTTGAATGACAAGAAAGGAATCACTGTTTTGGGTCAGGTAGGTGTGTGACACATCATCTGCTGTTCAGCACTAGGAGACGGGGTATTAGAGAATTATTGCTACTTCTGTTTCAGTTTCTTCATGACATGACAGTAAAGAGAGAGACAAATCAAAACATAGATCAGGCATTTCAAACAAGCCCCTCTCGTTTCTAATTCCCAAAAGCTGAAACCCACAAGAAGCCACATAGTTTGGAATGAACTGGGCCTCCACAATCTCTTTGAAGTCCTCAACTAACGACTCTCTCACTACACACCACTGATGCTTACTTTAAGTCACAGCTTTCAATATTTTCATTGTCTCCTAAATTGCAAGAAATATGACTATCTATAAATGCACATAATTGTTTCCTTTCCAAGAGAGTACGATTCTTATCGTCAGAACCCATGGCATGTTATAATACAGTAGGCAGTGTGGATGTTCTCACATTTATTTTACTAAAATATGCCTTTTTGATTACTGATTCTAATGGAACTATGCTTTTTTTCTTGCCCTTGTGTAATGTGAAGATTAGTCATGACAGGTGGTTTTTCCCTCCTCAGGAAGTAAAGGAAATCCATCCCTTAATTAATATAAGAAGATAATTACTATGCTCAAGTGATGAGGACTCAGGCAACTCTCTGTTGAGAAGCTATTTATTTCTCCTTCTTTTCATTCAGTTCATCTACAAGAACATTTTAGGTATGTGTAGCTCTTGATGCCAGTTAACCAAATATTGCAGTGCCACTGGGGATATGCGCCTACCTCACCAAACATGGAGAATATTTATGAAGCATGTCTTTGTCCTTGGAGAAGGGAAGCCACGTGTCTTTTTTTCTCTCTCCCCTCTTTCATGAAATCTTCTAAGCTCTCCCAAAAGCATTTTCTGTATGTTTTACAAAGTTTCTGGGCTCAAACTTGATGCCTTATTAACATTTAACCTCAGTTTCTCTACACAAGTCAGAACAGGCTTTTTCTGCAAGCCAACAAACAAGGCTAAGTGGCTCTGGAAGTAGATAACAGAACACCCTTGCTGTAGGTGCTGTTATTTGCAGGGAGCACTTCTCTTTCATAAATACACAACACTTCTACAGAGAACCAAAAGATGGTGATCAAAACAGTCTGCTCAGTATTGTCCTGGCAATTCCCCATGGTGGTGCTACTGACCACCTAGAGATTAATCAGTTATTTGCTTTTAATCACTACACACATTGTTTCTATTTGTTTGGCAGGTAAGAGAATGAGTAAAAATTTTCACACTTGACTCCTGTGCTTTCTCATTCTCCAGGTTCTAACTACTAATCAGGACTTGTTCTCAATCCTTACAGGCACAATTAAGCAGTTATCCCAAGCTTTCACTATTAAATACTAGCAAAGCAGCATGTTTCTTTCCATTTCCATGGACAGTTTCACATTTTTATAAAAATAATCACACATCTGCAAAAATACATGAATTTTTTTAAAATACCATTTAAAAAGCAACACAGTATTTCTATCTGCTATTTTATCCACATGATACAGTCATGACACAGAGAAGATTTGTATTGTTTTAAACCATTTAAATGTCTAATACTGAGGAAATGTTGGGTCAATTTTACTGGCCCAAGCCATGAGCCCCCCTTTAATATCCTTGGCTAACACAGAAGCAAATTCTTTGTCAGTTAACTCCTGCAGAATTCTTACAGCCTTCTGGGAATCATTTCCTAATTTGCAAATAACATACACAGGAAATGATGTCTGGCCACTAGTTCTCTGCTTTTCTTCACAAATTCTCTTCTCTAAGTGTTCCAGATACTCTTCGTCTTTTTCTTCTAATTTACTCAGAGGAATGTGAACAGCATGTGCCAGGCAGCAGATATCCACTTCTAACTGTGGACGAACATCTAGCAATACATGAGGAACTTGCTCATCCAACAGTTTCTTGTATTGTTCTACAGATATCCTGTCTTTACTGGACAGCAGATGTAAAGTCCTGCACTTGTCTGTTGCAGAAGAACCACAAAATGCCTCATAATCCTGGAGACAGGTGACAGATGGATCGTCACCACAAACAGCACAGTCTGGTTTCTTTGGTCTTAACTTGATGTTGCGAAATCTCCCCTCCCGGGCATCAAACATCAGCATGAACTGATTGAAAGAGGAACCCATTCCCGAGATGATCTTCAGCACTTCCAAGGCCTGTATGCACCCCAGGATGCCTGGCACGACACCCAGCACTCCTCCATCTGCACAGTTGGTCACTGTCTCTGGTGGAGGGGGCTTGGGGAAGAGACACCTGTAGCAGGGCCCTCCCTGGTAGTTGTACACGACCAGTTTTTTTTTCCCCCCCCAGCCGAAGGGCACTGCCGGACACCAAGGGTTTCCCAGCCAGAACACAGGCGTCATTCACCAAGTACCTGGTGGGGACATTGTCGGAGCAGTCGGCGACGACGTCGTACTGCCGGACCAGCTCCAGGGCGGTGCGAGGGCTCAGGGCGCCGCAATACGGCACGTACTGCACCGTGGAGT
>NW_009924708.1:1064-1294 GCF_000696875.1 Nestor notabilis | reverse complement strand
GAAGAGGGTCCAGGAGGAAGAAAAGGCAGCTGTACAGTGAGAGAATCAGGGAAGGCATCCTGTTGCAAAGATAACCGCGCAGCTCTGTCACCAGCTAGACATCTACCCCGCACAAGTGCTGCCGAGAAATTCCCAGCCAGGAGACGATGGCGCTGGGGTAAAACCAAGACTTCCAAGTTAAACCGATGGAGTGGCGGCAGGCTCTGCCCCTGCCAGGGGAAAGGTAAAGC
>NW_009924708.1:271-924 GCF_000696875.1 Nestor notabilis | reverse complement strand
CCTCTCGACCCGTCCCGACAGCACTCCCAAAAAGAGGCCGCTTGCTGAGTTGCCTTTGTGGGGCCCAGCTCTCATCGCCGGCGCTGGTAGCACCGGGACCCTGGGCATCCGCCCGCTCTACACACATGCGCGTACTTTCCATTCTCAGGTCAGTTGCTGTGTTCTCCCCCTTGGCAGTGCGCACCGGTGCAGCCGGTGGAACTGAGACCCTGATCCCGTTTAGAAAGCAAAAACACAGCTCACTTCGGCCTGTGCTGTTCTCCAGGCTGCACAGAGAGCAACCCCTGAGAAAGAAAAACAAAAACAAAAAACACCAAAAACAACAACAACAAAAAACCCCACACCAAACAGTGTACAGCTTAATCAGAAACTACCGCTACAGTAACAGATCTGGGGAAAGTCTCTGTGTAAATTGGGCCAAGGCTACCGTCCCGAAGTCTAGAAAGCACATAAGTGCATCCAGAATGCTCCTTACTGCTCTCTCATGTCCTCCATCCCAGCAAAGCCCTTCCCTCCCGCTGAGCCTCCTACAAAGGGCACGGACAAATAGCGCTGGACTCTCAGAGGATTCCACATCGGGTTTCACAGAGGCTCAAGTGCAGGGCAAGGGCAAATACCGAAATACCCTTTTTTTCCCGTGGCCGTGGGCAGAG
>NW_009924708.1:0-221 GCF_000696875.1 Nestor notabilis | reverse complement strand
AGGCGGCGGGGGCGGAAGGCAATTCGCAGCAGCGGCTGTCTCTGCCTCGGCCCGGCTGGTTTGCACACCGAGCAGAACGGCTTTCTGAGGTGATGACAACCAGGAGCCAACCTGGGCCCTCACCTCTGGGAGCACCCTCAGGCAGAAGGAGCTGAGCCCGGGGCCGCAACTGGACAACAGGAGGCGCTGCGGCTTTGCACAACCCCGGCCTCCCTCCACTC
>NW_009924707.1:0-11315 GCF_000696875.1 Nestor notabilis | reverse complement strand
CTCAAGCAGGGTCAGCTACAGCAGGTTGCCCTGGAGTGAATCCAGTTGGGATTTGATTATCTCCAAGGAGGGAAACTCCACAACGTCTCTTGGCAAACTGTTCCAATGTTTACTGCCCTCACAGTTAGAGGGAAACAAAATAAAAAAATTAAAAAAGACAAACAAAACAAAAAGAAAGGAAAAAAAGAAAAAAAACACTTTTTCTTACTTTCACACAGAATTTCATGTGGTTTAATTTGTGCCCATTGGCTCTCATCTTGTCAGGAGGCACACACAGAAGAGCCTGGCTCCATCCTCTTTTCTTATTGAAATAAATACAGCATTTCATAAGAGGTATTTTTTCCTGCTTCTACTAAGAAAAAGGCATAAAAGCAAGTGTTTGTTACTGCTGTGTGGGTCAGACAGCTACCTATTGAATCAAGTTTATCATATAAAAAAGTTCATGCCAGCACGAAAAGCTGTTTAATGACAGAATTTATTAATTACTCCAACAAGCAAGCACTATACTGTCAAATCACTGTTTTGCCAAAGCAAAAGAAGACCCTTAAAACCAGACATTTTTCCTTGGATTACATTGGGAAGAAATTATCAGAGCATGATCCTTAAGTTACCCTTCATTTAAAAAAAAAAAGGAACAAAAAAGAGAGAGTGGAATCAAGTTCTACGGAGTTAGCTGAGCATCATTTTTATTATCATCTCTCTTTTTAATTCACAAACAGTAATATAGCCTTTCGAACTAAGTAAATAAA
This sequence comes from Nestor notabilis, assembly GCF_000696875.1. Taxonomy (NCBI): domain Eukaryota; kingdom Metazoa; phylum Chordata; class Aves; order Psittaciformes; family Psittacidae; genus Nestor; species Nestor notabilis. The sequence goes on along the minus strand of NW_009924707.1, from coordinate 10,566 downwards.
CTGGAGAGATTTTTGTCCTTGATCATGTCTCAAAGACGCATCTCTGTTTCTCGGAAAGAAATTAAACCAAGCTTTCTGACTTTTTAGCTTTTAGGATGGGCAATTTACATTTGCAATTATGATCAAAGACTGCATTTCCTTTCCAATGAAGAGCAGACAATTGCTCTCCTACAACTCTATCTCATTAACACTTCCCCAGAACTCAGAGCCAGACTGTGGAACCAATAGAAGGATAATAGCACAGCTTCAGAGGAAAGTGCTTATCTGAAGGGTATATATGGCTTATTGGTATGACTTCCAAGCATCTTACAGTCTTTGTTCTGAATGAGGGAAGTGTCAATTTCCACATTTTCTCCGGACAGTGCTGGAGCAGACTGAGGTTTTATAAGAATGTATTGATAAAGACTGGTGGAAAAGGAAAGCTGAGATGAGACCAAGTCTAACTGAACTGCATAAAAAAGCACTGGCAGATGGTTACACTCCACCCTCTCATATAACAGAACTTTGTTCACTGATCTGCAGCTTCCTAAGGCCAGGAAACAGACAATTCATTTAACCCAGTGCACTTTTACCTTGTATGCTTCCTAGTATCTCCTTATAACATGAGTTATGCCTATTAGTGTACTCTAAACTGGATGAGAAGAATTAAACACTGAAGTAGTTAAGAAGTTAAGTGGTCATAAAGAAATGTGTAAAAAACCATCTGATTTACATCTGCTTTATCAACTCTCTCATTTTTTTATTTTATTTTTTAATGTATTTTCATTCCCTTTTCAATCTCTTGTACTTCTCTTCTTAAGCTGCAGTCAGATGTTGTGCAGAGGTTATGCAGGCCGTGGAGATTCTCCAGGTGACTCCTGATAAAGCTTTGAATAACTTCCTCTGACCTCAAAGCAGACCCTGCTCTGCGCAGGAGGTTGGACAACATAATCTCTTCAAGTGCCTTCTAACCTGATGCATTCATATTGAAATGAATACAGCACTTCATAAGAGGTATTTTTTTCTGCTTCTACTAAGAAAAAGGCATAAAAACAAGTGTTCGCTACTGCTGTGTGGGTCAGACAGCTATTTATTGAATCAAGTTTATCATATAAAACAAATTGTGATTATGAAGGCAGCAGCACTTTAATTGCACTTTCAAAGAAATCATTATTCAGCTGCAGCACAAGCGAAAGCAGCGTTCATCAACAGAGGAAAAGCGATAGCAGTGTTCAAAACTGAAGTTATTTTATCTGTTTACTGAATGGAAGATATTAATAAGAAAGAAGCGTTAATTGCTGGAAGACTCTTTTTAAAAACAGCCTTTCATGATGCAGACTCAAGGATGCTGCTACACAGGACTGGGTAACAAATGACGGCAGGATCTTCAGAGGAAGATTCACAACAGCCCACATGAAAAGGTAAAGCTGCTTAAAGAAGGCAGCAGATCAGGCTGGTTTTCCTGAAATCCTACAGTCAAATACTTAGAACTAAGCTTTAGGGAAGCCGGACCACTTTTCTAGAAGCAGAAGAAATACAAAAGTAATATATATTAGGTCTAAATAAAAGCAGCAGGATTTTAGATAGCATGACAAGGGGCTAACGTATTTATGCTTGCACTAGCTCTGCTACAAGCATGAGATAGCTTTAGTTCAGAAGCTACAGAGCCATGTTACTACCATAGTATGTCCCAGCAGGGAAATAGGTCAAACTTCCTCAAGCATGGAGCAGCATTCAAGATGAATACTTCAAGTCTGGAGATGTCTTATCGGTAGACAGCTCAAGGAATGAGACAACATGGTTGGTATATATTTGTTCCTATAGCTATGTCCTTTGTGGTCTAGTGACTAGGACATATATCGCTCCTACGACACAGGGAAATTTTAGGGGTTTAGGTCATGCAGTAATTGCTGGCAAGTTATTAGTAAAATGAAGCTAAATACAGGAAATCTCTGGTTTCTTTTTGAGAGGTACCTAGAAATATTTACATACAAGAAAAACACTGAGTAAAATCAAAATTTCAGTTTAACTCCTTTACATGACTGTAAGCAAACAACTTTGATAGACTGCCTTCTAAGTGTTTGGGCAAAGGTCCCTTGCAACCTGTTTCACCCTATGGTACTATAAAGAGAGGTGAGGTATGCAGCCCTCCCCACACAAGGCAAGGCAATCTCCTTGGTAGTCTTGAGAGCTGTGTCCATCCACAGATTCGCAGCCTGACATACAAAGTATTATATCTTCGTGACCTAAGCCACATTTTGCCATGCTGTATAAGGTCTCTTTTTGTGGCACAGAACAGTACAATCTAGACACTTTCCTGTCTATACAGAGAAACTAATTTTTCACAGACCCTAGCAAAGCTAATTAAAAGCTGAATACTAAACTTTTCAAAAGTGATTTCCAAGATCCTTGTATCAAACAGAAATCATAACAGATGCAAAGAAACCAACTGCAGAGTATTAGGTGTGGTCATCCCCTGGAAGAGTGCTCCACTGAATTAAGATGACATAGTGAATGTCTATGTTCCTACTGGCAAGTCAAAAATAGGCAACAGGCTTATGTACTTCAGCATATACTAACACAGCATACTATAACTAACAGCTGTTACGTCCCACTGGAACACAGTTACCAGGCATAATTTATACCAAAACTCAAAATCTGTGCCAGAATTTTGATGTCAGAAGTTGTAATAAGACAACTAGGAGCCTCCAATTTCTCTTAATAGCAGAGCTCAGGTAAATCCAATAATCTGGTCATACCCCTCTCCTCCAACCAGAAAAAACCCTCCCCTCTGTAGGCCTGTCCAATATCCGGAGTGCTGTACGTCCTTCTTGTAGTCCCATCCCTGTACAACACCCATTATGTTCTTCACTAGCTCTTCTTGACAGCAGTGACACCTTCCCACCCCACCTAACCACTAGCTCATACCTGTATTCTGTAACTCGTTCTGGGTAGCTAACTAAAACGTTCGATTCCTTTAACTGCTATGAATCCTATTTCTCATTCCTTTCAGTTAGGAATCTGAGTTATGGCTTTGCCTTTACCACTAATAAAATTACACCCAACTGGCTTCATCCTCTCTCCCAGAAATACATGCATCTAGCCCTATTCTAACTCCTTTTAACTCAGCTCTATGTACATTGCTTTTAAAAGTTTCACAACACTGAGTAAATTAAGCAAAATAACCAGAGAGTGCAAAGAACACAAAGTCTAGAAGAAGCTAATTATAGCATTACATATGACAAAATATGATGTGTTCATTTGTGTACAGATTTCCTCTGTGAGCTCCCCACAATGCAGACAAAGAATGAAGATATTCTCTTGATAAATCAGTGAAGCTGAGTCAGTTTCAAGTATTTGCTACTTGGCAGAAAGCAGACAGCTGGTTTACATCTTTGAGAACCCAAAGGTAAAGCATCAGCAGAAGTGATACAGCCTAAGACAGCAAATGTACTGTGGGTGGCACAGATCAGAAGGTACTGGACTCAAATGATTCATTATGTGCATGAATTCAGAACCACTAAAAGCTGATGCCTTTTCATAAAATAGAATAGTTTGGGTTGGAAGGGACCATTAAAAGTCACTTAGTGCAACCCCCCTGCCATAGGCAGGAACATCTTCAACCAGATCAGGTTGCTCAGAGCCCCATCCAGCTTGGCCTTGAATGCTTCCAGGGTTGGGGTATCTACCACATTTTGGGACAACCTGTTCCAGTGTTTCACACATTAAAAATTATCATTACAAAATAATTCCATATAAAATAATTCTTATCATAAAATATAATTCTTGTCATAAAATATATTCCATATAAAAAAATTCTTCCATATATCTAGTATGAATCTCCACTCTTTTAGTTTAAAACCATTACCCCTTGTCTTATTGCAACAGGCCCTGCTAAAAGGTTTGTCCCCATCTTTCTTATGAATCTCCTTTAAGAACTGAAAGGCCACAATAATGTCACCCCAAAACCATCTCTTTTCCAGCCTGAACAACTCCAGCTCTCCCAGCCTGTCCTCATAGGAGAGATGCTCCATACCCCCATCATTGTTTTAGCCCTCCTCTGGACTCACTACAACAGGTCCACATCTTTCCTGAGCAGAGGACCCCAGAGCTGGATGCAGTACTCCAGGTGAGGTCTCACAAGAGCTGAGTAGAGGGAGAGAATCATCTCCTTTGATCTGCTGGTCACGCTTCTTTTGATGCAGCCCAGGATATGGCTGGGGTGTTTGTGGGCTGCAAGCTCATTTCCAGCTTTTCATGCACCAGCACCCCCAAATCCTTGCCCCCAGAGCTGTTCTCAATCCCTTCATCCACCAGCCTGTACTGATAACAGGGAGTTGCCCTGACCCAGGTACAGGACTTTGCATGTGGCCTTGCTGAACCTCATGAGATTCACAGGGGACACAGCTCGAGTGGCCCAGGTCACTCTGGATGGTATCCCATCCCTCAGTTATATGTCAAACCAAATCACACAGCTTGGTGTCATCTGCAAAGTTGCTGAGGGTGCCCTCGATCCCACTGTCCATGTCACTGATGAAGATACTGGGCCCAATAGGGACCCCTCAAGGACACCACTTGTCACTGATCTCCACCCGGACATAGAGCCATTGACCATTACACGCTGAATGCGACCATCCAGCCAATTTCTTATCCAACGAATAGTCCATAAAGATATGTTTCTGAACAAAATAGAGTCCCAATTCTGTATTTCCCTTATTTGCTGCTTATTCTTCTTCATAGACTGCTTTTGTTTATTTGTTTCTTTGCTGTGTTATTTTTTGAAAAGCTCTTTCTTTGTTCCCTTGTTTGACACACTTTGCTCTAAGGAAGGAACATCCACTTTTCACCTACAGCAGGGCTCCGGGGCTCTCCAGTTCAAACAATCTGTCACAGGTGATTGTATTCAAGCCATGAGATGCCTGGCAAGCAAATAAAGGTCACACTTCACCATGAAATATTTATAAGAAACATACCTGCAGCGAAATCCTTTCACTAAATATGCATCCTAGAAATGGGATGTAGCTTCCCTTCATAGGCTGCAATGTAATGACTATGGGTCATTGATCCCTTATGAGGTCCCCTGCTTATAGCAAATGCAAAGTCACTTCAGAATGAGTACATAAAGGAACTCTTCACAGACACAACCATGGATGGTGACTCATGCCTAAATTAAACCTGACCCAGAGCACAGTCCCTGTACTGCACCCATCCACCCTGTCAAAGTGCTTGAAGAGTTTCTGGAGTGGGTTTGGCCTGGATTAATCTTAACCATTCCCAGGCAAAGTGAGGGGTTGCTCTCAATACACACTGCAGATTTCACCACTGTGTTCTAGGGGGTAAAGGATTTTTAATAGCAAAGGCAAAAGCTCCTCTGTGTAAGGCCTCAGCTGCACAACACAGGTACAGGCTGTTGATTACAGCATAGCAGAAGAGATCAACCATCTTGTACCAATTTATTTTCCCACATAAAACATTCTGGAGTTATCTTAGCACCTGCTCAGGAATCTCAGTTCATATATAGACTGTAGACCAGGCTGCTGAAGGACAGGGTCTAAAGATGTAGAGGTGTGACCCAAATGCGACTTAACACCCTATTACCACTTTGGGAGCTCTGAAGGGTTATCATATACTAAATGGACTAAACAATCAGGTCTGATGTTTATCTAATTAACCTAGCTGATGGTTTTGGTTTAATCTTTATGTCATAGAGCAAGAAAAAAACCCCACTAACTTTGTAATCACTAATAGATTTTTTGCAATACGCAGTAAATAATGAACAGGGACAAAAATTCAAAATGAAAACAATAAAATATTATAGCTGACCCTGTAGTGAAAAAAAAAACCAACAAAAAAAGTCATTACGTATTTAGAACACCTTAAACTTGGGAAGGAAGGAAGGTGCAAATGAAAGTCACACTTGTCACCCAAAGTCCTGCATATCCAGTTTTTAAGCCTTTGACTTTATGGCTTGCAATATTCTTTCAATGTACCTCTTATGCACCTTTTTTTTTGTTATTACTATTTTAAAAATAGGCAAAAATCCTGCTGATAAGACCAGTTCTAGCATTTCAAAACAGTAATTTCTCTCTGATAGTTCTCATTCAAATGGGAAAAAATCATCAGGAAAAAGGTCTGATTTTAGGAAAGCTCTAACTATAGAAAATGAAGGTTAACTTGAAGGTACTGAAAACAAATACAAAACAGACGAAACCACATCGTAAAAATCAACAGAATAGATGAAGAGAACGGACCATGAAGACCGGCAACACCGCAGAAAGTACAGACACAAAGGCCAGGAAAACCTCAAGGGAGTTTGAGAAAGAACTTTAAATTGGATGCAAGGAAGGCTGGCAGAGCCTAAGTGGGTATGAATAAAGGATCTCTGCCTACAGAGGTGGATGCTAGGAGAGCATCAGGGAAAACTAGGCTTTCCCTGTTGTTACTCTTCCTTTGGCATCTGTCACTGATGGAGACAGAACTCTCTGTTCCATGTACCTTGGTCTGACTCAGTACCATTGCCCCTTACGTTCCTGTAATCCCCCTGTATGCAAGCTGAAAATACAAAAGGAATAGTTTAGATAAACAGGATTACTATGGTCCACTCTGAAACCATAAACAAACCAGCCTGACACTGCCTTGTCCAATTCTTCAGGGAATGAATTATTAATGTCTTTAGAGCTGTTACATGCACACACAGACACAAGCACATATATGATAGATGGGTAGAAAACAAGTCTCCTAAGCTTTAAAATTAGGACTATCTCTGGAAAATTGAAAGATGTTTTTCATACCTTCACAATTTTCTGTGAGTTACTTTAATTAACTTTTCCCAGCATTCTATATATGTGCGTACATAGTGCATATATAAAATCAGATATTTAAAATACTTGCTTTAAATTATTCTCAAAAGTTCAAAAAAAGCCTAAAAATATGTGAATGGGGTTTCTAGCAAGGTCACCTGGTGTATGCTGCTGGTGGAATTAAGAGACTCTCAACAGCACTGAAGTGGGTGGTCTTCCACTTTTCCAGCTCACAGCTCAGAGACTCTTCCAGTCTTTTAGTTTGTCTCAGTGAAGACTGGGCACTATTCTGACGGACAGCTTCTGTCATCCTGTTCTTAACGGGTGACAGCAAAATTGTCTATTCTCATCAAGAAATAGGCAGCTACTTTAAGTACCACATTCTTTGTCATTTGGACAGGTTTTTCTGTTACTATTTCATTTTTAATTCCTTTTTATTTATATTTTACAAGAAGGTAATTTGGTGACTGAGAAACAATGTGTTCAAAATGCTCATCAAAGGGCTCATCTCTGCTTCTGGCTGCATTCTTGGCTGGAACAGCTGTTTCAAGCACCGGATATCTTCCAACCTCTAAACATACAAGCACTTCTTGTCTAATAACACATCAGTTATCATCGTTATTACCGTAGTAAATGTGGAAATTCACCTCCAATGGACAGATACTGACATTCTAAGCAGATGGACTGCCTTCCTCCAAAAATGACATCTCTCCATTAAATACACAGAGCACGCCCTAAGGAATAATTTAGGCAAGATGCTTAACATTTTCATGGCTAGTGGCAGAAGATATTAATCTGAGCTTCAGGCAGTAAGAGAGACCAGAGTATCACATGGTATGAAACTAGTTACCGAATGGCAGTTGCCCCCCAAGAGTAAAGGTTCCTCTTTTAACATCTTATATGATAGGTTTACATTTACTATTTCATTTACAATACTTAAATTTTAGCCTGTTTAATAAATTGTGAAATTTTTTAACAATAGCTTGTAATTTTAAGAAGTAATTTTACCACCCAGAGAAATGACATGTACAATACTTTCAGCATGCATGAAGCTAAATAGGCAAAATGTACTGGTCTGAAATATTCTGGTATTTACTTCTAATAGGACAGTACAGGTAGAACGATCAAATTAAAGTTTAATTCAAGGAATCTGTGGTTAGAGAAGTGAACATCTTTGTCTCTAACATTATCCATCTAGTTTACAATATCTCATATTAACCTGTTATCCATGGCTGATACATTGGGTAGCATTTTCTCACTGCTGCCATAGAACAAGAAAAGGTCTGTTTCTTTCCAAAATAGCCATTGCATACAATTTTAAACACTGGGTTTGCTTGAGCTAAACAACCAAAAGGAAGGACACCCGCAGGTGGAAGTGACTGCCAGAATGTCATGCAGAGAAATGACATTCAAAAGGTAACTCATCAACAGTTCTAGATGGCAGACAAGCACAATACTTTAGGGCATCAACAACATTGCCCATCTCCTACAAAGGCATCACTGCCAGAACATTACCTAATTTTAAAAGAAGAAGAATTCACATCAGATGGGTGACAAACTGGAAAGTCTCTGAATCCAATCCACAGTTTTCATGACTATGAAGGCCCAAATCAATACAAAAATAAACAATTCTCTAGGAAGATGATTAAAGCATGTGTGAATGTTCTCTCAACTCAGGAATTATTAAATTGTATCACCTAGTTTTTCAGGATTTAAAAAGAAAAAGTCACCTTGTTTATGACAGTAGAAAAGCTCTGCCTAGTTCCCCAATGACTCAGGTTTGTATGTCTGTAAAACAAAAATTCTTAGACTGGCAATTTTTTGTTTCACCAAGAATCTACTAGCATTTACAGTATCACACTGATACTAAGATTAAGAGCAGGTATAACATACTGAGCAAGGTACCTCAGCAGATCTCTGTGTTTTATGTCATATTAGTACTGAAAATACATAGAGAAGCTTAACTAAAGAGATCACACAATGCAAGTCCAAAATGTCCATCCATTCAGCTGGAAAGAAATGAAGATATAGTACAAGTTTCATTTTTTAAGGTATATTATGTTAAAACAGTAAAATTTCTTCTTTCAAAAGGGAAAGATTTGCAGGTGACATAATAATAATGTGCACATTTAAAATGAAATCATCAAAAATTGCATGCCTGGGAAATGTCACTGTTTTCACCTTATACATGTAACATTAACAGCTAAGTACTTAATAATGCTCTATTTTTTGTCTGATAGCACCGTGTTTTGGGAGCGCTAAGAGGCAAGACTAGGCTGGCAGCTCCTATGCTCTTATGAAACTATCATCTGTGATTATCAGGCTGTTTTTAAATATAATCTACTGAGGGTAGAATGTGATCTGCAATATTAAATGGCATCAGTACAACCACATAGATCAATTCCTACATGGCTCTTTGAAAATCTGCTCATTTTTGTACTTAAACTCCTCTTCCCCTACAGAACAGAGCATTGATTCCTCTTATTTAGTGAGATGAATCCCTTCCCATGTGATTTCACGTCAGTCTATTCTAATCACTTTCAGCTGCCTCTAGTCACCGAAGCACAGCACAGGCATTTGAAAGGGCTATGAGATGCTTTCCATAGGAACGTCACTGGATAGGAAACAGATTATTTTGATGAGTCTGAGACATGGACAAGGAGAAGAGATTTCCGGTATACTAACCTGCTGTTGACAGAAATAATACTGAAAACTTAAATGCCTGTTATACTGTCTGACCTTCTATATGCTGGGTGCTTTCCAGACTCTTATTTGTTTGACTGATTTACTGCTGTATTTAATAGCTTGTCAGAAGAAAGCCAGTATTGTTTCCTACTGCCATACCACTGCTGAACAAGGTCAGGATTCAAAAAAACCACAGGAAAAAAAAATGCCTTGGACTACACGGGAACATGCAAAACCTGATTTTGTGTCTGTGTGTGAGTGTGTTTTTCTGCATACATTATAACTATTTTGATTTTTCTGAAGAATTTTGCCAGACATACAGTACACACAAACACATACATTGTTTGCGTATATGCACACGTTTAATTAGTTTGGTACATTTCTCTGATCTCTGTGATGTTGCAACAGCTTTCAATTTACAATCACTTGTGAGTGTTACTTATCTATTTACCCTCTCCTGCAGTTCACCAATGAGACCATTAAAATACAACCAGTCCTAATAATAAAACCAAGCAGATGTATTTGGCAGAATAGAACACATCTTATTCTCATTACCTTTAAAAATATTGTGGGTTTTGATCTGGGTTGTTGGTTTTTGTTGGTTTGTTTGTTGAGGGTTTTTTTTGCTATTTCTACAAAGCAATATGTAAGCAGTTTTGCCACAAAAAAAGAAAAATCACTAAAACTCTTAGCTGCAAATGCTGGTTTTCTAAATAGTTTCTCTTACGTACACTAAATAGTGCATATTGTGTGCTTGCATCTTTCACTAGAATACCATCTTTTAAGACTAAACACAATCAGTAGTAAACATATTCAGATTTATTTTAATACCACTTGCAAATTTTTATTTTCACACACTTCATTGCAAAAATAATTGGAAAGTAAACTAATATCTAAAATTAGTGGCTATATCTGTATCCTCCCTCTTTCATATATAAACATAAATGTATATTATGCAATTGAATACAGAAATACAGCTTCAGTTTTGTTTTTTTCTTTTTTTTCCTCAATTTGATGAATTAAGAAAAAAAGATTGAGGAGAGTACTAAAGCTGATTTTTACATGGTGGTCAATTTATTAAATATAGATATGGATATAGATA
>NW_009924706.1:7325-7542 GCF_000696875.1 Nestor notabilis | reverse complement strand
CGGGGGCCGGCCGAGCCCTCTCCCGCTGCTGTGTGCAGCCTGCACGCACAGAGCCCCGAGGGAGGTGCTCCGGGGGGAGGGGGGAAGAGAAATGGGGAGCAAGTCGGCAGAGACACCCCCTCCGGGTGCTCTGGGGTGTTCGCGGTACGGGAAGAAGGAGAAGGGGCTCCCCGCCCCAGCGCCGCGGCTGGGTCCGGGGCTTTCACCCCCCCCCCCC
>NW_009924706.1:0-7261 GCF_000696875.1 Nestor notabilis | reverse complement strand
GCAGCGGTTTGGGGCAGGTATCGCTGCGTGTCCCTGCGGTGTAACTCGCCTGTTTTCCAGCCCTTTATGAGTGTCTCGTTAATCGCAGCGCAGCTTCTCGGGGCGTGCTGTTGGATGGGTTGCAAGCAAGGAGAGAAAGTACAACTGTGTATTTAAAGAAATGGGTAGCCAATCCCCCTCTCCCCTGTTAACTGAGTGATTTTAGGTTAAGCTTTTACCAGAGTTGGTTTTATTTTTCAGAAGTCACAGATTTAGAGGCTTTCATCCTAGTGTTACTCTACTTCAAAACATCTGGGCAAGGTACTGAATTGCCCACAGGGCATTAGATTACTGTACAGACATACCGTAATCTTGTGTGCTTGGAAAAAAGGGGGAAGGAAGGGAAAACTTTCCTTCCTCTGCCAAAAATAACTTCAGCATCAATAAAAGAAGTGATTTGGAAATGTCACACGTTATATGCTTGCTTGGAGACTAACTTGCTTTGGAAGTGTAGTATAGAAGAGCCCTGATGCTATAACACTGTGTAAGACTTATAAACCTGGGCAGAAAGAGGTGTGCAACTGATACCTAGGCAAATATACATAGATTTTCTTGCTTTTCCGTATATCTCTGAACTCAGACCAGGCTTTCATGATCTCTCATACCCAGACTTTGGGAAAAGTCAGTTAAGTTTTCAAAGCTGCTGCCAGTTTCTCCCTCTCATGGTGGCTAAGAATAACCGGGAAAAATAATTAATGCAAGAAAGAGACAAAGATACGTGACTTGAGAGAATTTTTATCTGAATTTGACAGCTGCTTTTTTTTTTTTTTAATAGTATCTTTAACAACTGTCTAATCTGAAGTCTGTGGTAACATTCATCTCCCATCCCTTTTTACTCTTTCAAATCAGTTCAGGTGGACTTTATACCTGCTTAGAGAAGCTGTGAATCTTGCCCCAAAGTGTCACGCACTTGGGTTCAGAAGAGCAGTGTCACAGTGGCAAAATAATGGTGCTGCATAGTTCTACAGCTTCCAGACTTCTCGGTCACCATCTATCCTTCCTCTGCTGCAGGAAGACCATGCCTCACATGTAGCCCTGTGGCACGGCAAGAATAGGGACTGATAAGGTGGCTCAAAAGGGGGAAGTCTTCCCTGCTTTTAATGTTTCCTTTGCCCTGTCTGGTTGGAATGAGCATTTTTGTTTGGGTTTGTGATTACGTAATTCTGGGCAGAGAAAGCTAGACAAAGAAAGAACAAGCCATTAAAAAAAAGAGAAACTGAAGGGTTTGGCCTCAAAAGCCTTCTTGTCAGACTTGGGTGTTTACTTTCCCTGGGAAATGTGAAGTAGTTTCTTACACTGCTTAACTAGGACAAAGATCCTTAGATCTATTTCTTATCCCTGGAGCAACATGTAAAGAAAATACTTGCTCATTCAGTCTTCCCCCCCCCCCCCCCGTATTTTCTTTCTTTCTTTTATATTTCTACAGGAAAATAAAAAGTCCTATAGTTTTTATTGTATACAGAAGAGAAAGGACCAGAGTGTACTCATGGCCTGTCTGAGGACATACCATCACTTCAGAGGTGCCTTAGCTTAGAGGTGCAGAGTTGGGTCTGTTTAACTGTTCCTGGTGTTATACTGGGGCCTGTCATTCTTTACTTTCATTTTGATAGTCCATGAAATAAGGCATCATTTAATGAAACGGCTGAGATGCTTATTATAGTTTAATCAGAGTATTAACAGTTGGACAGAACAGGAACTGACTCGCGTGAGACCCTGGGTACGTCTCTCCATCATTCACAGCTTCACTTTCAATGTGACTAAACCCAAGGTGATTTCTGACCTAGATAACCTTGCCATTACTCAGTCTACCATTTTTCACTCTACTTTTCACTTCACCTAAGCTTCTTTTATTGTCCATCATCCCACTCTTCAAAAATTCTTCCAATACACTGCCCAAGTCTGAATCCTCTGAAAGCCACTGGGAAAATCCCTGTGGATTTAAGCAAGTTCAGAATTTTGTCTTATATATGCCTCTGCACTTCTGTGTCTCTTTTGCACACTGTGTGAAATTCAATGAAGCTGTGACTATTCAAAGGAAAAACAAATTTGAGGCTTAGGGATGTTACCAGGTTAGGTCCTGTTCTATCACTCTTGTTCTGGTTAAGTAATGGAGAACACATAAGTTAATCTAAGTGAGCAATGGAAAGATAGGAAATGTTAAGCATAACAAGTACTTGCATGTCAATTGTGAGCCTTAGTCCTACTTGTCTATATGCTACTTTCAGAAACTAATTCCTATCGGGTGCAGATGTGTTACGGCAACACCCCAATTCTTCACTTGATGAACTTGGCATCCTTCTGTGCTAACTCTTCATGAACCAAGTACACCCCCATCCCATCAAATTCTCACAGGATGCTGTTCCAGTATTCTGTAATCCAGAAAGTAGGATCAACCCTTTCTGAACCCTGACACAGACTGTGACCCCAAGGCTGAAGCAGTTACAGCTGAAATGTACTATGTAGGAACAGAAATACCAGAGATTACTATGATCAGAGAAGAACATGATGGGAGAGGATAATCTAGCCATCAATTCCAGTGCCCTTATCTCGGGCAATAAAAGTGTGACAGAAGCAAAAGGGAGATGTTAATCATAACAAGGCTTCTGTTGGCTGTTCACAAGCAAGACAAAAAGAGAGGGGGAAGGAGAAAGAGAGGCTTATCTGTTTACTGAAAGATCCAAACAGTGAAAGAAGAGAGGAAGAAAAAAAAACCCTACATTCCTTACCTCATTTAAGCCAGAAGGAATGACGTAGATGTAAAGTATGAGGTCTTGATTATCTATTTTTAGACAATTTGTTGGGCAAGGAAGAAACCTAAATAGGGTTTGAAATGCCTGCCATTTGTGCTAAGGCACAGTCCTGTAATATATAGACTTGATAACAATGTCTGCATGCCAAGACAAACAAAATAGTGTCCCTGGGAAGAAATACTATATTCCCAACTAAGAATGCTTGTGAAAAGCTGCTTGTAACCCTGGCAATGAAAGACTTTGACTGTCAGGCCATGTAAAGGGAAAAGAACTGCCTGTACTTTACTAACTAAATCCTCTCTATTTCATTTATTCCTCACACTCCTCTGTTTTCTTGTTCTTTTTTTGTTTGGTATCTCAGCAGTCACAGGGTGGCAATCAAACCTAGAAGTAAATAGGAACTGTAAAACCTTGTAAAAGGTGGTATTAGAGGATCAAACCAACAAAGGGAAAAACTGTCCAAGTTTGTGCTGTCCCTGTTACCAGTGTGAATTTGCAATGGAAGTTTCCAGATTTTTCTCCCCTCTATATGGAGGGAGGTGGTAGAGGTCTACCAGGGTCAGGCCTGAATCAGTCGCAGCACTAGTGAGATGTAGCAGTATGACTGGCTCCTCCCCAAAGCTTGGAGGGACACTGTCATTTTCAGATTCCCGTTCTTCACCACTGTGGCCTCTGTGTGCGTCTCCCCTCCCGCCCCCTGTACTGCTGCTTATAAGCCTCCCATTTTGGGTACCTCCAATAGAAGTAACTGCCTCAATACCTTGGAGTATTTGAGAATCTTACACGATAGAATTGCTTTTCCATAGACTTGGTAGGATAGCAAGGTGCTGTTCATTCTGTTTGAGAGATGGAGTTGCTGAGGCTTGGGGATGTTGCAGGACTTGTTTAAGATGAAGAGGAACCATCACAAAGCATTACAGCTAACAGCGTGCAGGTTTTTGCATGGTTTCTGAACTTCTGTGTTTTTATGCTAACAGCTGCTCCTGAGTAACGTAGCTGTAAATCTATTTCATCAAGAAACTACTAGCCTAATCCACCTCTGTCCAGCAGTTCCTAGTATACAACGTGGAAGCAGAACTGCTAGGTGAACAGTCTTCCTTATATTTCTGATAGTTCCAATTCATTTTGACCCTAGATAATACAAGAGACTTTGGATACTAGTCTGAGGGTTTTACTCATGCTTTTAAGATCCTGCTAGAGGCTGCAGTCACATTAGACTATTACTTATCCTTTAGATACCTTGACCCAACATTAGTCATTCCACACAGTGCCATACTATTAAAAGACCTGATCAGAGGAGGACCTACCAGATCAGAGAGCAGGAGAACTCCTTAATAGTAAGACTTTATGGAAGCATTTTCTGCAAAGGAAAAATGAAAGTACATTTCAGGAGAGTTCTGCAGCTCTTCTAAGCCAGTAACTACTGTTTTGCAGAACACAGCCTAGACTTTGGGAAATCTCATGAAGTATTATTGTGAACTCATTAAATGTTAGACTGCAATTCTTAAGACCGTACAAACTCACCTTTGGAATCTTATGATTTCAAGCATAGCAGCAAGTGGGGTTAGAAAAGATTATACTTGCACTGATACCTTATCACTGAACATTGAACTCATACGTGTGGTGGCTCAGGAGACGTTTATATTATTGAACTGCCTGTGCTCCATTACAAACACCACAGTCATTTCAGCAAGGGCAGGTGTGTCTAGTGACCCAAGTAAAAGTTTGCATGGGGTAAGTCACACACACACCTCCTGCTAGAGGCACCACTACTAGAATGGGTGTGCCCACCAGCTGCCTTGGCCAAGTTTAGAAACTGTAGGAGACAAGAAGCCTGTTGGTCTTCTTGCAAAGAGCAGGAATATCATCCTCAGTCCACAGTCATGGTAATCCTCAGCCAAGCTTGAGGTCCTGCTCTTTCACAAAAGTGCATGAGATGAGGATGTTCTCTCAGTATCTGGAAACAGCAAACAGCCTTGTGTCTCTGCATACAAAAAGTAGAAAACCATGACTGGAGCATGGTTCCATGATGAGGGCTTCCTTG
Source organism: Nestor notabilis (assembly GCF_000696875.1). Taxonomy (NCBI): domain Eukaryota; kingdom Metazoa; phylum Chordata; class Aves; order Psittaciformes; family Psittacidae; genus Nestor; species Nestor notabilis. Next base: position 2,428 of record NW_009924706.1, on the reverse strand, counting down.
ATGATATTGCTATTATCAAAAATGTTAGGTGCATGCGAATGACTTCTGCATGCAATAGAAGGTCACTTTGGGGCCTAGGTAAAGTCATTTTTGTGTTGCTATTTTATTTTTACTACCTTATCACACACATTTATGTACTTAAATCCCATTCATACCAACAGGAATTAGGAACCTGCCCATCTTCAAGCTACAGAGTTTAATTTCATTTTTAAAGCAACATAAACACTTAAAAAGAGTATGAACAGATGTCTGCTTTAACTGCAATGATTGAGGAGAACCCTTATCTTCTACTCTCTCTGTCTGGCTGCACTTAAAGAGACAAGTATCTGAACTTCGAGACATTAAAGTCCACATAGGTCTGTAGGAAGCCCATGTTCACTGACATTTGGAATTGTAAACATGAAAGTCAGTTTCCAAGCAGTTTCCAAGGTGCTTCTTTACATAGTATGTGCTCCCTGAGCATGCATAAAAGCAGTGGACGTTTACCTCTTACAACAGTACTCTGGTCCTTGAAAGATGCTAGGTCTTCAGTAGGATTGATCAGACAGCCCTCCAGGACTGTACTACAGAAGAATGTTTATGGCATGTATTTGGCAGTATTAAGTCAGGCTACTGCTGAGTAAAGCTGCATTTAGAAGTACTCCTTGCTGCCTGTAAATGGCTGCAGCCCTCAGTGCCAGTGAAGCTGGGTCACTTCATAGCAGTTAACAGTACAGCCCTAGAATATTGCTGCCTGTTTATCACAGGCTGCTCTTGGCAGGTGTTCTTTTTCTTTTGCCTTTTGGTCTAGACATTACAGTAGTGGAAACTGTCTTAATTTTTAAGAGTTCATTTTTCCACAGCAGCTTTGGATGTAGTTTGCGTTTGACAAGAAACAGGACTGCTAAAGCTATAGTTTGCAGTCCTTGAAACACAGGCGCATAGCATGACAAAAGTTGTATATTTTTTGTCTCTATAGGGATGAGGCCCGTTCTCGCCTTTCTATTTTTGTGTTTGTTTTAAAAGCACTTCATTCACAGTCAGAGTGGATTAGCCTGCCCGGAAAAGGAAGAGTAATAAGAATAGTTTTACTCTACAGGGATGCAGTCAGTGCACCAGCAGCTCTTTCTTAAACAGGCCCCATTCACAGCAAGGTTGAAATTATTAGCAGTAGCAATACTGTGAACCATTTGGTGGTGACAAATCTTAGAAAATGCTGAAGGATCCTAGGAGTAAGTCTCAGTTTCTGCAATGAATGTCCTGCTTAGTTGAGGTCAGGAGGAGGAAAATACAGGCCATGAAAATTCAAGTTTTGTCTTTCAAAGGAATTTCTTGATCCAAAGAGTGAAGTACAAAACAACTGCAAGTATACGCTCTTTGCGCAGCTTTCAGTAGGGAGGGTCATGAATGTCCTTGTCCTATGGACTTTACATGCAGTTAAAATGCTTGGGGTAATAAACCAGTTTCACTGTTATAGAAAAGCCTAGTTTACAAGCAGTTATCTTCTCTTTTTTTCTCTCTCCCAGCTTATACTGCTTTATCTTGTTTGCAGCCCAGGAATTGCACAAACCGATCTCTCACATGATCAAGAGTACAGTTAAAGTTGTATTTCAATCTGAGGCTAAGCATAGTAACTTGAATTGTTTGAAATGCACCCACACACTGTCCCTCTCCTTTCTCCAGGGGTATGCTTGCCTAGAAAATGTCAGCTTGTCAAAATCAAGCTGTCCTGGGAGGCTTGTTGACTTTTGGCCACTGCCTTGTGGTATGGAGAAGACCCTCACCACGCCTGGCAAGCCCTCATCTGCCAGCCAAGCCTGGCTCCCCTGGAAGTGTGTCTGATTCACAGGCAATTTGCTGCCTGTCCCCCTACCAGCCTGCTGAAGGCTAGCCCAGGACTGGAAACATGAGTTCCCAAGCATCAGTATCTGGATTCTCAGGGCATCCCAAGTTGCAGCTGCTGTGTATTATCCCAGATGGTGACACTAAAATGACAGAGAAGGGTGGCTTTCCCTTCTGTGGGGAGCTTTGGGGGAAGAGGAGCATGTCTCAATTCAACTAAGTTCTAGATTTAAAAGAAAAAAGAAGGGGGGGAGGGGGGAGAAAATGTCATATTTCCCAAAGTTAAAAACATCAGACAAAGAAGTTGGCGACAGTACTGATGTTCTAAGTCCACATAGCCACTGTTTCTTGACAGTTGAGTTGGGATTGTTTCCCCAGAGCTGCACAGAGAAGGGTTAAGTTTAGGAAGGGTTGTTTTTTTTTTTTGTTTTTTTTTTTTAAGGAAACTTTGTCTGGGAGAAGACTGCTCACAAATGCCAGAAAATGGAAAACTGAGAACTCGAAACACACGTTTTGGGATTCTTTCTTTCCATTCCCCCCCCACCCCCCCCTTCTGCTCTGCTCCTTCAATTCTTAAGCATTTAACATCTGATCTCCTTTCATTAAG